>NC_042620.1:25062974-25104891 GCF_901001135.1 Rhinatrema bivittatum | reverse complement strand
AGGTCAGCCCAGTTATCTTGCTGGTCGTTGACATATGATTGCAGAAGGTTTTAAAGACCAATTAGTCCTCTGCCTGGCCATTTGCTTGGGATGATATGCTGATGTTAAGTTTAACGAGATATTGAACTTTTACAGAGAGACCTCCAATATTTAGTGTAAATTGAGGATCACGATCGGAGATGATTCTTGTGGTTAGTCCATGTAAACAAAATACGTGGTTAAGACGAGTCGAGCTAGCTCTGGAGCTGATGGGAGTCCAGGTAAGGGGACAAAGTGGGCCATTTTTGAGAACCGGTTTTGAAGGATGCAGATCCACGATGAAGTCTGTGGAAAGACTAGACCAGGGCTCATTGGGCGCAGGAAGTGGTTGAAGAAGCCCCCATGGGCCACCAGTCAGGGGTTTTTGCTGTACGCAAACTGGACAGGAGTCCATGTATTCTCAGGAGTCCTTTGTCATACCAGGCCACCAATAGTGCCTTCAGAGTATCTCGAGCGTTCGGGCTTGGCCGGGGTGACTGGCCAGCTTGGAGTCGTGAGCCCAATGAAGTACACGTTCACAGAGATGGCCAGGGACCACTGTCTTCCCGGCTGGTACCATGGTGGTGACTGCAATAGATATGCAGGCTGGATCAATAATGTGCCTGGGAGTCTCAGGTGTGTCTTCTGGCTTGACGGAGCGAGAGAACACGTCTGCACGGAGATTTTTCACCGCTGGGCGATAGCAGAGCTCGAAGTTGAAGCGTGCAAAGAATAGGGCTCAGTGGGCTTGTCTTGGGTTAAGTAGCTGGGCCTCCTTTAGGTGTTCCAGGTTTTTATGGTCGGTAAATATTGTGAATCTGTGTTGCGCTCCTTCAAGCCAGGGACGCCATTCCTGGAGGGCAAGTTTCACTGCTAGGAGCTCGCAGTCCCCTATGGTATAATTTTGTTCTGTGGAGGAGAATTTATATGTGAATAAAAGGAACAAGGAACTAGGGTTCCCTTGGTGGGGAATTGACTCAAGACCGCTCCTGCTCCAATAGCAGATGCATTGACTTTGACTATGAAGAGGCGGTTAGGATCCGGGTGACGTAACCATGGGCCAGTACTGAAGGCCTCTTTCAAGGCATAGAACGCTGATTGGGCCTTGGGACTCCACACTGGAAGATCACATCCTTTCCTCGTCATAGCGGTGAGTGGAGCGGCCAGCATGGAGTAATTGGCGATGAAGTTTCGATAGTAATTTGTAAATCCAAGGAATCTTTGTAAGGCTCAGAGACCCACTGGTTGAGGCCAATCTCGAATACCCTGGAGTTTGTCGGGGTCCATGGTGACCCTGCGGTTGGAGATGATGTAGCCCAGGAGTTGCTCAAAAATGCACTTCGCCAATTTAGCATAGAGATGGTGGTCTCTGAGATGCTGGAGGACTGTTTGAACGTGGGAACGATGAGACTTCAGATCTTTGGAGAAGATTAATATATTGTCCAGATACACTACGACAAATGAGTACAATAGGTTCCAGAAAATCTCGTTCATTAGCCGCTGGAAGACTACAGGGGCATTGCAAAGCCCGAAGAACATTACTACGTACTCGTAATGTCCATCTCTTGTGTTGCAGGTGGTTTTCCAGATGTCTTCCGGTTGAATCCCTACTAGGTTATATGCCCACGTAGTCTAGTTTAGTAAAGATTTGTACGCCCTGCAGGTGGTCTAACAGTTCACTGATAAGTGGCAGTAGGTACCGGTTCTTACGGGTTACTGCGTTCAAACCGCGGTAGTCTATGCATGGTCTTAGACTGCTGTCCTTTTTCTTTACAAAGAAGAACCCGGCACCTGCTGGGGAAGTAGAGGGTCTTATGAACCCTTTGGCCAAATCTTCCTTGATGTATGCTGACATCGCTTGGGTTTCTGGGGAGTGAAAGAGGATAGGTTCTGCCCTTGGGAGCCATGGTTCCAGGTAGGAGTTCTATGGGGCAGTTGAACTTCAGGAGTGGAGGCAGGATATCAGCGTTTTGTTTGGCGAACACGTCTTTAAATTCCAAGTAGGGAGCAGGTAACCCGGGAAGGGTTATAGAGCTTAGGTCTGTCACGGATGGAGATACTTGCGTAAACAATGGGTTTGACATCGGGGGCCCCACTGGGTGAGTTGCAGGGATTGCCAGTCGAAGTGGGGTACATGTAACTGAAGCCAAGGAAGTCCAAGGACTATGGGGGTGTGTTGATCGTTTCAAGATCGTTTCAAGATCGTTTAAAAGCCGCAGGTCTTGAATGTTTATTGTGTCATTATTTTAATTGTTAGTTTTAACTTGTTTTTATTTGTTAACTTACTTATTATGTATGTTTGGCTGTGAACCGTTTTGATTAATTCTTCCGAATTGTAAAAGCGGTATATAAACATTTTTAAATAAATAAAATAAATAAATAAATAAAGATCAGGAGGGAGATCTCCTAGTCATGGAGAGTCCCAGCAGTGAGGGAATAGCCAAAGTACAGGTGAGTGATACGATCAGAACATAAGAACATAAGAAATTGCCATGCTGGGTCAGACCAAGGGTCATTCAAGCCCAGGATCCTGTTTACAACAGAGGCCAAACCAGGCCACAAGACCTGGCAATTACTCAAACACTAAGAATATCCCATGCTACTGATGCAATTAATAGTAGTGGTTATTCCCTAAGTAAACTTGATTAATAGCCGTTAATGGACTTCTCCTCCAAGAACTTATCCAAACCTTTTTTGAATCCAGCTACACTAACTGCACTAACCACATCCTCTGGCAACAATTCCAGAGCTTTATTGTGCGTTGAGTGAAAAAGAATTTTCTCCGATTAGTCTTAAATGTGCTACTTGCTAACTTCATGGAATGCCCCCTAGTCCTTCTATTATTCTAAAGTGTAAATAAACCGAGTCACATTTACTCATTCAAGACCTCTCATGATCTTAAAGACCTCTATCATATCCCCCCTCAGCCGTCTCTTCACCAAGCTGAACAGCCCTAACCTCTTCAGCCTTTCCTCATAGGGGAGCTGTTTCATCCCCTTTATCATTTTGGTTGCCCTTCTCTATATCTTCTCCATCACAATTATATCTTTTTTGAGATGCAGCGACCAGAATTGTACACAGAATACAAGGTGTGGTCTCACCATGGAGCAATATAGAGGCATTAAGACATTTTCCATTTTATTAACCATTCACTTCCTAATAATTCCTTACATTCTGTTTGCTTTTTTGACTGCTGCAGCACACTGAGCCGACGATTTTAAAGTATTATCCACTATGATGGCTAGATCTTTTACCTGGATGGTAGCTCCTAATATGGAACCTAACATCGTGTAACTACAGCAAGGGTTATTTTTCCCTATATGCAACACCTCTGTTGCATCCGTCGGTTCCCGAAGCCCTCTCTCCGCCCTCCTCACCTCTTTGGCACCTCCCTCTTCGCCCGTGGGAAGATTGGCTGCCACGGCATGTCTCTGCTGAGGTCCTTTGGCGTCCCTGGACCACCTCCACGCTGCTAACCGTCATGTTTCCTGGAGGCCTACGGGTGCGCGCGTGGCGCGACCCCGACTGAAGTACTGGCAATGGCGCGAATCTCGGTGGTGTCCCCCGAAGATGACATCACCCACGATAGATATTTAAGGTCTTAGAATTTGCTAATAGATCGAGTTAGCAAGGATAAGGATAAGGTTATGGATAAGGATTCATTCTATCTACGCTACTCTGCCACCTCGGACTAACCAGGGGTACCCGCTCCTTGGGGGCCTCGCTCTCTCTTACTTTGTAGATTGCAGTCTGGAACCGGTACCCGCTCCTCGAGGGCCCTTCTTCCCGGACGTCTTCAAATTCACTTCTGCCTGGAAGTCAGCACTGCCTAACATCTGTGAGTTACCATCGCTGTCTCGGAACTTTCCCTGGAACCAGGTACTCATCCTCGAGGGCCTATACTTTCCAGCTCCTAGGCTTCTATGAGACATTGTTGAGTCTTACCAGCTGGTTCGGTACATGAACTCTGTGTACCCTGCCTACTCACTATATTTCAGTTTCTCTACAGTTCAGCCTTCAGGGATCGCTGTTCCAGTTTCTGAGGGACTACAGCCCAGCCAGGCATTCCAGCTCACTACTGCCACCTCTGGTGGTTCAGTATACTGTCTATTAAAAGAACTAGTGTGTGTCTGTCTCCATACTCTGAGCCTGACCGGTGGTCCCTCTCAGGGTCTTCCCCGAGAGGCATGGTCATCTGCCACTGGTCCAAGGATCCACCCACAACTCTCCTAAATACTACAGAATGCTAACTCCTATCTGATTACTGCTCCCATCAGATAGCGGTTTCAGAACAGATTGCTAACTCCCAAGCAGACTGTTAACTCCGAACAGAACATCCTTGCACTTGTCCACATTAAATTTCATCTGCCATTTCGATGCCCAATCTTCCAGTCTTGCAAGGTCCTCCTGTAATGTATCACAGTCCGCTTGTGATTTCACTACTCTGAATAATTTTGTATCATCCACAAATTTGATAACCTCACTCGTCGTATTCCTTTCCAGATCATTTATATATATTGAAAAGTACCGGTCCAAGTACAGATCCCTGAGGCACTCCACTGTTTACCCTTTTCCACTGAGAAAATTGACTATTTAATCCTACTCTGTTTCCTGTCTTTTAACCAGTTTGTAATCCACGAAAGGACATCACCTCCTATCCCATTACTTTTTAGTTTTCATAGAAGCCTCTCATGAGGGACTTTGTCAAACGCCTTCTGAAGATCCAAATACACTACATCTACAGGTTCATCTTTATCCATATGTTTATTAACCCTTCAAAAAATGAAGCAGATTTGTTAGGCAAGACTTCCCTTGGGTAAATCCATGTTGACTGTGTTCCATTAAATCATGTCTTTCTATATGCTCTACGATTTTGATCTTGAGAATAGTTTCCATTATTTTTCCCGGCACTGAAATCAGGCTTACTGGTCTATAGTTACCCGGATCATCCTGGAACCTTTTTATAAATATTGGGGTTATATTGGCCACCTCCAGTCTTCAGGTACAATGGATGATTTTAATGATAGGTTACAAATTTTAACTAATAGATCAGAAATTTCATTTTTGAGTTCCTTCAGTACCCTAGGATGCATACCATCCGGTCCAGGTGATTTGCTACTCTTTAGTTTGTCAATCGGGCCTACTACATCTTCAGGTTCACAGTGATTTCATTCAGTTCGTCTGACTCATCACCCCTGACAACCATCTCCGGAACTGGTATCTCCCCAACATCCTCATTAGTAAACACGGAAGCAAATAATTAATTTAGTCTTTCTGCAATGGCCTTATCTTCCCTAAGAGCCCCTTTAACCCCTCGGTCCTCTAATGGTCCAACTGACTCCCTCACAGGTTTCTTGCTTCAGATATATTTAAAAAAGTTTTTATTATGAGTTTTTGCCTCTATGGCCAACTTCATTTCAAATTCTCTCTTCGCCTCTCTTATCAATGTTTTACACTTAACTTGACAATGCTTATGTTTTATCCTATTTCTTCAGATGGATCTTTCTTCCAATTTTTGAAGGATGTTTTTTTGGCTAAAATAGCCTCTTTCACCTCACCTTTTAACCATGACGGTAATCGTTTTGCCTTCTTTCCACCTTTTTTAATGTTTGGAATACATATGGACTGCACCTCTAGGATTGTATTTTTAAACAATGTCCAAGCCTGTTGAATACTTTTAACCTTTGCAGCTGCACCTTTCAGATATTTTCTAACTATTTTCCTCATTTTATCAAAGTTTCCCTTTGAAAGTTTAGTGTTAAGACTGCAAATTTACTTATTGTCCCCTTCCAGTTATTAGTTTAAATTTGATCATGTTATGATCACTGTTGCCAAGTGGCCCCACCACCGTTACTTCTCTCACCATATCCTATGTTCCACTAAGAATTAAATCTAAATAGCTCCCTCTCTTGTTGGTTCCTGAACCAATTACTCCATGAAGCAATCATTTATTACATCCAGGAACTTTTTTTTCTCTAGCAAGTCCTGATGTTACATTTACCCAGTCAATACTGGGGTAATTGAAATCTCCCATTATTATAGGACTGCCAAATTGGTTTGCTTCCCTGATTTCTCTTTGCATTTCATCACCTGTCTGACCATTTTGTCCAGGTGGATGGTAGTATACTCCTATCACTATACTCTTACCCAACACACATGGGATTTCTACCCATATAGATTCTACTGAGCATTTAGTTTCTTGTATGATCTTTATCCTGTTGGACTCCATACCCTCCGGGACATAAAGTACCACACCCCCTCCAAGTTGATCCTCCCTATCATTGCGATATAATTTGTACCCTGATATAGCATTGTCCCATTGGTTATCCTCCTTCCATCAAATCTCTGTGATGCCAATTATGTTAATCTCATCATTTGCTGCTATACACTCTAACTCTCCCATCTTACTTCTTAGACTTCTGGCATTGGCATAAAGACATTTCAAAGTGTATTTTTTGTTTGTTTTAACAACCTGCTTTTCAGTTGTTTGGAATAATTCGGAAATCATTAGCTTCAGTGATTTTTTACATATAGGCATATGGACTATGTTTGCTTTTAATGGAACCTCTCTGTTGGAATGCTCTAACTCTCCTGTTTCATTAGTATCCTTCAAGGATACATTTCTCCGAACCATGCACTGCTGAGTGACTGTCGGCTTTCCCCGGTGTTCTAGTTTAAAAGCTGCTCTATCTCCTTTTTGAAAGTTAGTGCCAGCAGCTTGGTTCCACTCTGGTTAAGGTGGAGCCCATCCTTTCGGAAAAGTCTCCCTTTCCCCAAAAGTTTCCCCAGTTCCTTACAAAGCTGAATCCCTCTTCCCTGCACCATCGTCTCATCCACACATTGAAACTCTGGAGCTCTGCCTGCCTCTGGGGACCTGCATGTGGGACAGGAAGCATTTTAGAGAATGCCACCCTGGAGGTCCTGGATTTCAGCTTCCTACCTAAAATCCTAAATTTGGCTTCCAGAACCTCTCTCCCACATTTTCCTATGTCATTGGTGCCCACATGTACCACGACAACCGGCTCCTCCCCAGCACTGTCTATAATTCTATCTAGGTGACGCTTGAGGTCTGCCACCTTCGTTCCAGGCAGGCAAGTTAGCAGGTGGTCCTTACATCCACCAGCCACCCTGCTATCTACATTTCTAATAATCGAATCACCAACTATGATGGCCAGCCTAACCCTTCCCTGCTGGGCAGTAGCTCTGGGAGGCTTATTCTCAGTGCGAGAGGACAATACATCACCTGAAGAGCAGGTCCTTGCTACAGGATCACTTCCTGCTACACCAGGGTGATGTTCTCCTACTGGGAGACCTTTCTGATCCAAGGCAGCATTGGGGCTGCCAGACTGGATTTGGGACTTGGCTACTATGTCCCTGAAGGTCTCATCAATGTACCTATCTGTCTCCCTTAGCTCCTCCAAGTCTGCTACTCTAGCTTCCAGAGATTGGAATCGTTCCCTGAGAGCCAGGAGCTCTTTGCACCAAGTGCACACATACAATCTCTCACTAGCGGGTAAAAAAATCATACATGTGACACGCAGTGCAAAAGACTGGAAAGCCCCCCTCTTGCTGCTGGACTGCTGCCTTCATCTTAGTTTTATTGAGTTCCTAGTTAAGTTTAGGATACTAAGGGAGTTGGAATGAGAGTACTTTAAATTTACAGGTGAATTTACTAATTAATCAGCTAGTGTCCTACAAGGGGATGGTTAAACTTTCAATAAGGGCTGGTACAATAGTATGATTTAGATAAGATCCTGATTGATTTTAATGAGAACGTGTCTCATGCCTAAAAATCAAGGATTGAGTGGGTGGGAAAGACAGACACTAGAATTAACTATCTCTGGCTTGCTTATTACCTCAGACATACACAAACTCTAAAGAATATATCCCTTAATTTCACCTTTCATCAAACTTTTCTAAGCCCAAAAATTTCTGAAAGCTATACTTACCAATCCTCTAACTACCGTTAAATTTATCTTCACTCAGTTAATGGAAGGGTTAACGGCCCGCGCTTCCGGTCCTCCTCTACTGCAAAGGGTGCGGGGCCTCTGGAAGCTGGGGCTGTGGAAGTCAATCCCTGATCGCTTGCGGTGACCTCTGGATTCCTCTCCCGGGGGATGCTGGGAGCAGTATGCAGATGAGCCTTCCGGTCCTCCTCTACTGCAAAGGGTGTGGGGCCTCTGGAATCTGGGGCTGTGGAAGTCAATCCCTGGATCGCTTGTGGTGACCTCTGGACTCCTCTCCTGGGGGATGCTGGGAGCAGTATGCAGATGATGAGCCTTCCGGTCCTCCTCTACTGCCTCTCTACTGGTTCTCCTTGAATTGAGGCGATACATAGTGGTACCTCCAATTGTTGGACTGGTACCTGAAGGAGTGTGACAATCTCTTCTAAAATGAAATTTCCACTCGCCACAGTGTCCACGAGGGAAGTGGTGGCAAATAAACGTGACCCCTAAGGAGGGAGACAGGCAGCAACAGTTGAGGGCCAGAAACTGTAGCACCTAAGCTTGGACTCCCACCAGGCTCAAGCTTTGGAGTTTTCCCGGATGCACAGGAAAGTCTGGAGAGGATGTCCAGAACCACCGCAATACAAGCAGAGACCAGATTTTCTTCGTTAGGGACGTTCCTCTGGAGATAGGCGGCCACGGTTGATCTGCATTGGCTCCTCGGGAGGTTGAGGGGCCACTGGTAAAGCCGAACGGGGTGGCCGTAGGGCAGGAAGTTGAAGAGCTCTTTCCTCCTGATGCCATTGCCGAAGACGGTAGTCGATTCTACTGACCAGGGAGATCAGATCTTCCAGAGATACGGGGATCTCATGGGTGGCTAGCTCATCTTTAAGGGCAGGAGGCAGTCCCTCGAGGTAGAGTGCCCGCAGGCAGTCCTCTTGCTAATCCAAGTCAGTTGCTAAAGTTCTGAACTCCACTGTATATTCAGCGAACAAGTGCGAACCTTGATGGAGGTTGAGTAGGTGGTGGCCAGCAACAGCCTGTCGACCTGGGTCCTCAAAGGTGCGTTGGAAGACAGAAATGAACCGGGGGAGCTGTCGAAAAATTGCGTCGGAGCACTCCCAGAGCAGGGAAACCCATGCCATGTCCTTCCCCTCAAGACAGAGCGAGAGGATGAACGTGATCTTTGTCACTTCGTTGGGAAAAAGTGAGGGTTGCAGTGAGAACTGTATATAACACTGGTTTATGAAGCCTTGACAGAGGTGAGGATCCCCATTGAAATGCGGGGGAGCTGGGAGGGCCAGTAGTGCCCATGAGGACAAGGATGGGCAAGAGCCCCTGGGTTGGCCATGGTAGATTCCTCCAGTTGAGAACGCATCTTTTCCACGGAGGAGGCTAATGCTTCCATGATCCATTGTTGTTCTCGGACACAAGTGACCTGACCAGGGATGGCCTGCAAGGCAGGAGACTCCGCCTTGGCAACCTGTTGTGCTGGAGGTGAACCCTTGGACTGGTGCAGGATTGGTCAGACCCAGAGAGTGCCTGCCACCAGGAGGCGGAGCACACGAGGAGACAGAGGCTAGCTGGAGCTTCGCCAATAACAATCCGGGCTTTCCACAGGTTGAGCCCTTGGGTACCCGGATTACCTGGACTTAGGTGGGCCTCAGATGGCCTCCCTGAGAGGTAGCGGAGGGGTGTGCCCACCACGAGCAAGGGTGCGCGGCTGATGCAGAGAGGATGGACTAGACCCGAACTGGAAGTTCATTTATATAGGGTGGTTTGCCTACAAGACTTTGTATGCTCATCCACCCAGAATGGTAGAAAACCAGAGGAAGAATCTCAACTGGGCAGACTCAATGGACCTGTACTTGTCATGATTTACTATATTACTATGACCTGGTATAGTGAAATGATGAATATATGTTAGCACTGCCATAAAAGGGTAAGGTGAAATGATCAACATAAGGTATCCTATTGAGCAATGGTATTGTTGCATTTACTGTACAGGAGGTATCATATTCCTATATCTGCCTTCATCTCCTTCTCAATTTCCAATTCGTTTCCCCTACTCTCTTATTTTCTCCCTTTTTCTTTTTAGTTCTTTCTTCTTCTCTAACAGAGGTTTGTTCTCCACCCCTGAGATCCCAGGGTCATTTAATTTACTTCTCTGCAGTAACCTTTTTATTATAGTACAGACAAGACTCAGACCTTTATTTAAGAAAAGGTGCTGCAAGCCTAAAGATCTGAATGAGTACAATACTGTGATGCTAAGTTGTGCATAGCAGCAATTAATATCTTTCAGTTTTCTTTATCAGAAACAAATGATCTAACATAAGCTAAACTGTGCAGCAATAAATATTTTCAAAGTAATTACAAAAATGAGTAAGGTAGTTATTTATATATGAGCTTTATTTTGTCTTTCAGAGTAAACACTATGTCATTGTCATACAGACGCTAAGAACACTTTAGAAAAATCCTAAGATTTGTTTCAAGCAAATATTCATTTTGCTTCTAGAGCTCCTATAGCATGGTGCAAGTATAGGACTAATCTCAAATCATCCTTGGGAGCAAACCCTGAGAACTGAGGATGATTATTGTTCATGAGTCCTTACCTGTGGATCTGAGAATGACTGACGAGGCCGATGTGGGATCGATAGACACTGTCGCAACTTATTTCCGAAAGGAATGGAGAGCCCTGGGTTGCTGTTTCTCTGGCTGCGCCTGCTTCTACACTTCCCAGCTCTATCATGGGTTTTTGAACGGCTGAGATCTTTGTAACATATCCTTTCTCCATCCGGGACAGTTCTAGATAATAGTCTCCCATGAGCTGGTGGTGCTGATGTTATGCTTCTGTCTGACGATGGGGGTCAGTTGAGTCCTCGGAATGGCATAGATCGATGTGATGTACTTGGTCTTTGTGGGCTAGGCATGTGATGAAATTTCACAGCCTAGATCTCACCAGCTGGCTAATGGATAGTAGAGGACACAATCATCACTTTTTTTGCCATACCTACTGCATTTGTCACAGCCCTTGCAACAAATGGAAATACTGAAAATGGTTCTCATGCTATAGCTTTTCAGTAGCTTAGTATAGTCAAAACGATGTACATAACACATCACTTCCATGAAAGACTAGGATGACATAATTATCCTATGGTATGAATTGAACAGTTTGATAGTATTTTCTTGAATCATTATTGTTACCATGTACAACAGTGGAGACCTCGTATTCACAAGTCTGCCTCTAACTCTCCCTTATTTTTCCATTCTTTGCCTCCTTCTCGTGCTTCTTTCACCCTTTCATTCTCGTTCTTTCACTAGTCTCCTTTCTTCTTCCTTATTTCTCCTTAAGTCTTTTGTGCCTGGTCTTTATGGAGGCAATAAGCAAATTAGTTGCAATGCTGGCAAACCCCATAATTTTTTATCCACGGGGTTTGCCAGCATAATCAGTAGCAGGTCTAAAGTTAGTTGGTTACCTTATCCCTAGATTCATCACATATTATATGTTTCCTAACACTTTTCAGTTATGCCCCCAGAATACCTCATTTTTATCCAGCAGGATAAGGACTTATCTGGCTACAATCTAGCAGACTTATCTGGCTACAATCTGGCAGAAAAGGACCAAATGGTCCATCCAGTCTGCCCAGCAAGCTTATGGTAGCATCAGCCGCACCATACAGGTCTCCCCCATAAAGGTATCATCAGGGGATGGCAACTGACGTGCCTTACAAGTTACCCTCATACTTAGTTTCCCAAACCGTTAAAGTACCTATTAGTTTCCCAAACCGTTAAAGTACCGTTAAAGTACTCGGACAGCACCCTTGTTGGGTGCTGTCCGAGTCCAATTCCCTGTTATCACTTGCCATTGAAGCAGAGAGCAATGTTGGAGTTACATCATAAGTATCAGGCTTATTGGTTAAGGGTAGTAACAGCTGCATCAGCAAGTTACCCCCATGCTTGTTTTCCCAGACAATAAAATTCATGTCCTTATTGGTTGTATCTGAAACTAATTCCCCTTTTCCTCTTTCCCCCTGCCATTAAAGCAGAGAGCAATAATGAGTTGCATCAACAGTATAAAGGGTTGTTGGTTAAGGGTAGTAACTGCCACACCAGCAAGTTACTCCTATGTGCTCTTTTCCTCATTTCCATACTCTAGCCTTTAGGGATCCACAGTGTTTATCCCATACCCCTTTGAAATCTTTCACCGTTTTTGTCTTCACCATCTCCTCCGGAAGGCCATTCCAGGCATCCACCACCCTCTCGGCGCCATGCATGAAAAGGAATGAGCATTAATAACACTGTCAAATTGAATGACTAGCGCTGGAAAGGCAGTAAAACAAAATTGTTTTTGGAATTGTGATTAAAATATACAAAGTATCCCCTGAGGAAGACTGGAAACAGTCGAAACATGGCCCATGTCGGGACAAATTGAGAAATAATACATCTACAGTGGGGCTAAGTATAATTTATTCTAGGATTTCATTCTAGGATTTCAATGATTAAACAAATTAAATGACGGTGGACATTTAAATTGTGTAAGGATAAAATAAGTATAAGAGATTTTAGAAATACACAAATAAATGAGTTTTTGGGTTTTGGGATAAAACGAATTTTGAAAATAAAATATAAAAATTTTTTAGTGGATTAAAATTAAAAAATGCTTTTGAATAAACAGTGGAACGATACCAAATGATTATACACCTAGTGCTTGAATAAACGCTGAATTTGCCTGAGGCCCATTGCGTGGCGAGAGCGATGGATTAAATTCCATTTGCACTAATACTGATGGTATTCGTTCCTATGCAATTAGTTTATAAGGATAATTTATTTAGTACTTTAAAATTATATAAAAAAGAACATAATACATCCTCCTTTTTGTATTGAGTGAATTGGTAGGTGAGGATATTTAGCTTCTGTTGGATTGAAGAAATATTTCCTGACATTGGTTCTGAGTCTTCTCCCTGGAGTTTCATTTCTTGACCCTAGTTTTACTGATTTCTTTCCAACTGAAAAGGTTTGTCAATTGAGCATCATTAAAACCTTTGAGGTATCTGAAGGTCTGTATCATATCCCCCCTGCACCTCCTCCTCCAGGGTATACATATTTAGGTCCTTCAACCTCTCCTCATTTGATGGAGCTCCCCACCATCACCCTTCTCTGGACCACCTCCATCCTGTCTCTGTCCGTTTTGAATATGGCTTCCAGAACTGAACACAATATCCCAGGTGAAACCTACCAAGGACCTGTACAAGGGGATGGGAGTGAAATTTATGGCATGGCAGAATACCATAAGCTTGCTACGCAGACTGAATGGACCATTTGGTCCTTTTCTGCTGTCATATCTATGTATCTATGTTTCAACTTTGAAATCTTAATAGTCAAAAATATAAGGGCTCACCTACACTTTAAATTTCATCTTTCAGTCTGCTGACTGACCAACATCGTGTCAAAGAAATAGGAAAAAGAAAACAGCATCAATCATAGCAAAAAATGTACAAGGCAGATCTTCAGGCCATATTTTTTATAGACATAAAATGTGAAGCAATTTTTTTTTACCTGAGAGGCATATAGGAAAGAAATAGTACATAGGAAGATACAGCTACCCTAGAAGTGAGCATACTTTTCAGCATGATCCTGAAATGAACAAAACAGAAAATCTCGACCTCCTGGTATTTCTTACTTATCTGATGGATTTTCTTTTAGTTCAATAAGGAAAAAGCATGCATCTCAATGATTCATGTCTCAATATTTAGTATGAGAAAAATTAACTAGGTAAAACACCTCACTATGTAGCCCATGAAACGAAAAACAAAAAGCTGATAAAACATAAAGCACTATAGGTTAACCTAAACCACTTTTCTCTAATCATGTAATATATATTATACTAGTGAACTCTATGTCAGAAATTGTGCACGAGATGTCTAATCCACTGCCTCTTGCCTCGCAATGGCAACGAGCAGTATCAGAAGTGTGTGTACAAGGTCATTCACTGTTGGTTCCACAACCTAAATTAAATCATTCTCATGTTAGTTGCTACTAAATAGAAAACAAATTAAAAAAAATATGTGACAAAATGAACAGAACAACCCTTGTTAAAAATACTTATCTCAAAAATTCATTCTCTGCTGAGTAGATCTGTATTCTTGAACACTACCGAAAAGCTATTTGGCCACTAGTAAACCATCTAGAGACCCAACATAGGCCCATGCTTCAACGCTTCACTAGTGCCCACTTCAGGAGTCACAATTTCTGCAAAGTATAATAAAAATAGACCATTACAAATGGGAAAAACCACAAATTCCATACACACTAAAATAACGCGTCATCATATAACCAATCTCTAAATTAAATGCTGTTTGTCTCAACATGGTGCTGCCACTCAAAAGGATGCTGTCAGAACAGTTCCCGTACCTTTAAACTTATCATCCAATCAGAATCATAAGCCTCCAAGCAATAGAAATCAAGGCACAGCATCCTATATGCTATCACACTGTTCAGTGCTAATAGTTTAACAAATAGTGAACTGCAAGCATCACTAATGAGATGACAGAATTGTATTCCATTTATATCAGCAAAACAACCACTCTATTTCTTTGTTCAGTCCAAGTGGTGTACTTGTAATTTGTTATATATTGGCAAAACTATGCAGACATTGCAAGCTCATATGATTGAACAGCACAGTTCAATCTTATTCAAAGGAGAGAAGCATCACTGGTCAAACATTCGATAGTTGCTCATCATTCATTTGATCAGTTTACGTTTTCTGTTCTAGAGAAACCTATCATAAATTCTTATGAGGGTGACCTAAATGCTTTTCTCATTCAGAGGAAGCAGCAATAGATTTACTGTCTTAACCCAGTATGCAACCTAATACATATAGGGGTGGATTTTCAAAGGGTTACGTGCGTATATTGGGGTAGATTTTCAAAGGGGTACGCGCGTACACCCTGAAAACCTACCCCAAACCCCCCCCCTGCGCACGCCGAGCCTATTTTGCATAGGCTCGGCGGCGCGCGCAAGCCCCGGGAACTGCGTAAGTTCTGGGGCTTGAAAAAAGGGGCGGTCGGGGGCGTGGCCAGGGGACGCGGTTAGGGATTGGGGCATGTCCGGGGCTTGTGGGCGGTCTGGGGGCGTGGCCGAGTGCCCCAACACAGCGGCCTGTGTCGGGGCCTGCCGCGCCAGCAGTAGTAACTTCTCCGATAAAGGTAGGGGGGGTCTAGATAGGGCCGGAGGGTAGGAAGGGAAGGTGGGGGGGGGGGGGGGTAGAAAGAAAGTTCCCTCCGAGGTCGCCGATTTCGGAGCGGCCTTGGAGGGAACGGGCAGCGCGCGCAGGGCTCGGAGCGTGCAAGTTGCACAAATGTGCACTCCCTTGCGCGCGCCGACCCCGGCTACGCGCGTATCTTATAAAATCCAGCGTACTTTTGTTCGCGCGTATGTTTTTAAAATCTACCTCAGCGTATAATGATCGTGGTGAATGGGGCTGAGCTGCATGCATAGTGGTTGAAAATGGACCCCAAGTATTTATGCATTTTAAGAGGAATTACAAAGAGGTAAAATACCCCAAATCACATCAATACATAAAGGGGTAGATTTTTAAAAAAAGCGCGTTCGCGTACTTTTGTTTGTGCAGCAGGCGCAAACAAAAGTACGCTGGATTTTATAAGATACGCGCGTAGCCGTGTGTATCTTATAAAATCTTGGATCGGCGCGTGCAAGGCTGCCGATTTTGGGCAGCTGGCGCATGCCGAGCCGCGCAGCCTGCCTCCGTTCCCTCGGAGGCCGCTCCGAAATCGGAGTGGCCTCGGAGGGACTTTCTTTCGCCCTCCCCTCACCTTCCCCCCCCTTCCACTACCTAACCCACCCCCCCAGCCCTATCTAAACCCCCCCTTACCTTTATCCATGGATTTACGCCTGCCGAAGGCAGATGTAAATCCGCGCGCACCAGCGGGCTGCTGGCGCGCTGAGACCCGACCCGGGGCCTGTTCCGGAGGGCGCGGCCATGCCCCCAGAACGCCCCCGGGCCTGCGCCACGCCCAGGGCCCGCCCCCCAAACGCCATGCCACGCCCCGGGCCCGCCCCCAAACGCCGTGCCACGCCCCCCAAACGCGGCGTCACTCGGCGATGCCCCCGACACGTCCCTTTCAGAAACCCCGGACTTACGCGAGTCCCGGGGTTCTGCGCGCGCCAGCGGCCTATGGAAAATAGGCCGCTGGCGCACAAGGCCCTGCTCGCGTAAATCCGGGCAGATTTACGCAAGCAGGGCTTTTAAAATCCGCCCGAAAATGCATGACAAGTCCACATAATAAATGGGAGGGGAGAGAAAAAAAGGAAAGAAAAGAAAATTCACAAAGAAAAGAAAACAATTCCTAATCAGGCCACTAATTCATATCACATCCAACCTCCCTAGGCATCAACAAAACATAAGAAAATGTAATTCACCACAAACATCACCAAGAAATCTCTCCAGATACAAAGGGTCAGAAAAAATATTCATGCATTTCCATAAGAAAATATAATGCACTGTCACAGGGACTTAAAAAGTATCTCCCAATGTATAACCTGCTTTTTAACTGAAGGAAATATTTCCTCCTAAGTTGTTACATGGGTTACATCAGGAAAAATTTAAATGTTATGCCCACAAAAGAAATAATTCTTATATTGATTAAGAACCAAGTCCTAGAGATAAGCTCACTGTCTCACAGGTCTCTAAAGTCGAGGTGGTGCTGTGCTATGCAAAACAGCATTACTGTGATGATGGTAATAATACTGGTGCGCTATTAGTGAAAGCAGTAAAGTGAACGGCCTCATGTACCCACTTCTATAAATTAAAGACAAGGCAGGGCGGGACTACTAGTGACCCCAGGACATGAGTATATTGATCAGGGAATTTCTTGAAAATTTGTACAGGATTGCACATGAGTGCAATGGTAGTCGGCTGCAGGTTATTTTGGATGGTATTCATACTCCATGGATTCTGATGGAGGCAGTAGATGATCTAAAATCCCTATGAATGATCAGGAACTTCAGGCAACCATTAGAAGCCTGCCTGCTGGAAAAAGCCTGTGCCTGCATAGCTATCAAATTGACCTATAAAAAGTGTGGGGGAAATAATATCCTCTTCTTAAAAGAACTATTAATCATCTTCCATCCTCAGCTTCCTCAGTACAGGAATTAAACGATGCCCATTTTGCTTTAATGACAGTTGATGAGACGAAGATGGATTCCTATTGTCCAGTATTCTTGATTGATACCAATATTAAGATATTGGTCAAGGTTTACAACAGTGACTGGTGTAATTAATACCTCTCAATATCCATCCTGATCAGACAGGCTATATCAAGGGGAGGCGGCTCTTTAACTCTTACACTGGGCTAGTAATGAAAATTGCCAGGGGAAGTTATTGTACTAGATGCCATAAGGCATTTGACAGGGTCCAATGGCAATATTTGCTCCTCGTACTGGAGAAATTTGGCATACAGGCTGAATTAACAGTTTGGATTTGGGCAGTTTATACATCTCTGCAAGCCTATATCCAGGTTAATGTCATTCTGACTGTCTTTTCTTTATCATATCAATTAATGCCTTAATGTGAAGAGCAGTCAGTAGTATGCAAAGTTCAAAAACTCCACTTCAATTACTTAAACTATTTATTTATTTATTTATTTATTTATTTATTTATTTATTTAAAACACTTATTACCCGCCACTTCCTACATTCAGAGCAGGGTACAATAAGGAACACATACAGACAACAGAGAAGGAGGGAAAGGGCAATGCAAAATCTTTGGGGGGGAGGGGAGAAAACAGACGAGCATTGAAGGACTGGGTTCGGTTGTGCTAGGGTTCAGGAGAGTTGAGTAGAAAACTAGGTAGCATCCTCTGAAAGGAGGCAAGTTGAGGGTAGTCCGTTGTCATCTTGGTTGGGGAATGCTCGCTTGAAGAGGAAAGTTTAGGGATTTTTTTGAAGAAAGCTCTTTCTCGGAGACATCTTATTGCCTTCAGTAGGCTGTTCCATAAGAGGGTCCCTCAGAGAACAATGCGCATTCTCTGGTTTCTTCGCGATAAGAACATAAGAAATTGCCATGCTGGGTCACACCAAGGGTCCATCAAGCCCAGCATCCTGTTCCAACAGTGGCCAACCCAAAACTAAGTATATCCCATGCTACTGATGCTAGTAATAGCAGTAGCTATTTTCTAAGTTAACTCGAGTACTAGCAGGTAAAGGATTCTCCTCCAAGAACTTCTGGATATCTGGACCCGTGGTCTGACCCAGTATGGTATGTCCTTATGTTCTAATGCAGCAGAGATATCGAGTAGACATAGGAGGAACCGAAGAACCATGGTCAAATTCGCGATCACTGTATCAAAGCTGGATAGCACTAGCAATTCAGCACTATGGTGCTTCCTGATCGTGAACTGGTATTGATTGAGGATATTATTTGATTCTATGAAGATGCAGAGTTGGTAGAGAACTGTGGATAGGGTGGATATTGGACAATAGTTGGAGGTGATAGTTGAATCCGCAGTCGGTTTATTGATTATAGGTCAGACTGAGGCTTGTTTTAGGATATCAGGGACAATGCCATGTTGTAGTGATGAGTTTATAAATTTAGTGACAAATGGAACAATATCAAGTTTGATCAATTTGAGTAGGGATGTATGGCACATGTTAAGGGGGGTGGACGAAGGTTTCGGGTTGTTGATGATCTTAGTGGTATCCAATGTTGTGAATTCATCAAAGTGTTCCCAGGTTGGGCTTGAATTTCTGGATCACTTCATTCCATCAGAAGTGGATTTATTGAATGTGATAATGATATTTGCTGTTTTGTTGGTAAAGTGAGTTCATCCCCGTGTTGGTGGGAGAAGAGTCAAGGAAGACGAGCTTGGGTTAATTATATTCTTTACAGAGGTATATAGTTCTCTGGGATTGTTTTGTGTGGCTGACAGTTTCTTGTAAATGTAGGATTTCTTTGCAGCACTGATGGCCTCTTGGTATGATGTCAATTTATAATTGTATAGAGTTTTATTTGTGTGGGATGGGTCTTTCTCCATTTTCTCTCATATTTTCTCAGCTCACAGTTTTGGAGTGGAGTGTAGTATTGTACCACTGTGCAGATTTGTTTCTTTTAGTTGAGTATGGTTTCAGAGGGTCCAGTTGTCGAGTGTTGATGCAAGGGAGGAGTTCCAGTATTCAAAGAGTTTTTCTAGCGAGTTACAGGAGATATTATCTAGAATCTGAGTGAGGATGGATGTAAGTAAGAGCCACAGGGTCTGTATGACCTCAGTTCATGGTTGTGGTACTAGATCCATGGGAGATTTGATCTCAAGATTTGGGGTTGAGGGCAAAGTTGATAAGGAAGTGGTCACTCCAATGAATTTCAGATATGTTTATATTCAACTCATTTATGTGAAAGCCCGAGGAGTAACAAATACTAAGTCCAGGCAATTGCCTTTCTTGTGCGTGGGGGAGGAGATGATTTGCTTCCAGCCACAAGAAAGAAGGTATCTAAAATAATATTGGTGGGAGCTGAAATATTTGAGGCTGGTGGGTGAGGTGAAGTCACCTAGGATTACGGTTGTTGATGGATTCAGGTTGAGATTAAGGATTGCTTCACTCAGAGGGAGAGCATTATTGGCAAGGAGCCCAGGAGGGCTGTAGGACAGACAAAGGTTAATGTGTTGGGATTTTAGACATAGAAACTCGAGTAGGGCAGGGTAGAAACATCTACATAGTAAATTTCAGGTGGGATTTAAAGAATACAGCCAGACCTCCTCCTTTTCATCCTTTTCTAAGTCTATGAAAGTATGAGAGTAAGGTGGGCAGCAGCTCTGGAGGCAGCTTATGATGAGAATAAAGAATAGGGTAGTAGTTGCATAAATCGGGTGTATGCTAGTTTAATGTTACTGAGAGTTTTTGTATGAAGGGTATGGAACAGCCTTCGGAAAGCTGGATCACCATAGTGACCGCAAATTTGTTGTCATCCTCATAGCTCAGCGAGTGGTTGAGTTAAGTGATCCGGAGAAGCTGTGGGGGAGAGAGAAGCTGTCCTATCACCACACTGGGACACCACGGAGGAGGAGGGAGATATTCCTGAGCAACTTCAAGTGCTGTCCTTGTCCAGATAGCAGCAGGTGAGTTAAGGGATCGGGAGGGGAAGCAAGAGAATGATTCAGGTAGCAGGGAGAGCCAATTGGGGGGGAGGGAAAGGATTCAGACAGCAGGGACAGCCATTAGAATAACGATTTCTTACCCTCAAGAAAATGAGTTCTTAGAAGAAAAAGAGAGCATTTTACACCTCATTGCTGAATCTGAAAGTTATTGAATGTGCAAAGGAGGCCAATAACTGTGTAGCTGCAAGAGAATTTGCATTAGTGAAAAACTCATCAGAGATTGGAGAAAAAATGAGGAAAAGCTGCTAGAAATGCCAAAGTCAAAGAAAGCCTTATGTTTCAAAATTGTGCCTTTTGAAGGAATGGAAAAGGATTTGATTGACTGGGTAATGGAATGCAGACAGAACGGCTACATTGTGACTCGCTCGAGCATTAGGATTTGTGCCTTTCAAATGGCAAAAGAAGAAAAATATTCAGCGACCTAAGGTCTGAAAGAATTCACAGCATTGTCTGGTTGGTGTTCACAGTTCATAAACCAATATGGATTGTGCCTTTATCAGCGTACAAAGATTTCACAGAAACTTCCTAAAGAGCTTGATGAAAAGATCTGTTTGTTCCACAAATTCATTATTTGGCAGAGAATAAAGAATCATTTCGATATGAATAACATTGGTAATATGGATGAAACACTGATGACATTTGATATGCCTGGCAATCATACTGTAGCTAGCATTGGTGAGAAGACCATACTTGTAAAAACAACTGGTCATGAAAAGATCCATTTCACGGTGGTCCTGTCTTGCCTGGCAGATGGCACAAAACTGCGACCAGTGGTAATATTCAAGAGGAATACGATGCCGAAGTACCTAAAAATTCCAGCAGGTGTAACTGTTCAGGTTCATCCTAAAGGCTGGATGGATGAGGAGGGAACACAATTGTGGCTGTGCTATGTGTGGGGTAGGCGACCAGGCATGGGGCTAAGAAAATGACACCACTATTGGTGTGGGATAAGTTCCATGCACATATAACAGAGGATGTGAAGGATGATGCAAAGAAAACGACGATCACATTAGCAGTGATTCCAGGAAGTCTGACATCAATGCTTCAGCCATTAGATGTCTGCTAAACAAGTCTTTAAGGATGAATTGTGACACATGTGGCAACAATGGATGTGTTTCTGGTCAAGCAAAGTTAATGAAAGGAGGGTACATGATGAAACCAGATATTGATATGGTAGCAAAATGGGTAAAGGATGCCTGGGAGTCAATTCCAACAGAAATGGTGACAAAGTCATTCCTGAAATGAGGCATTACAATTATATGAATTGATCAGAAGATGACACCATCTATGAAGACAAAGATGGATGATGATTTAACAGATGGAGGCAGCGAAGTCAATGTTTATGCTGATGGCATCAACAAAGAACAGTTCTACAATTTTTTCGGACATTCCTACAATGAGGAATCGTACTTTAAAGGATTTGAATGAGGCACTTTATTCTTCATTTAATAACTACCAGTAAACAAAAGAGATTTTGTTAAATTTTTAATTGATAATGTTTCTTATGAGACACTTTATTCTGATTTTAAAGAATAAATAAAAGTGATTTTCTTACCAGTTTGTTTCTTAGTATGATTTCACCATTTCATAAGCCCCCTAGGTTTTACCCTTGACTTATCCAGGAATCACAGAAAATTCTTGATTTTGGGGCCCAAAAAATATCCTTGACTTTATGAGATCGACTTGTACATGAGTATATATGATAGTTCCTTGATACCAAGTGCCTTAGAATGCTGCTGTGAGTGTGGGGACACCTGTCCAGAGGCATAGCAGTTTTTCTGGTCATATTCCATTCCGTGGCATCAGTAACACAGCTTGTGACCATTGTCGAGGGACATAATCTTGCCACAGATACGAATTTTAAATCCACTCACCATTGTTGACTTCTTCTTCTGGCTGGATATGATGGAAGGTAGGGCAACTCTTTGTTGTATTTTTTTTTTTTTTTTTTAGAAGCACTAAAAGTGGTGTGGTGGAGCTATAGAGGTAGTGAGGCAACTAAAAAATGATTTTGTGAAGCAAACAAGTAAAAGAAGAGAAATTTAACAAAAAATAAAAGGTGAGACAGAGTACATGTCTGTGCTTGTGCTCAGACAAAAAAAGACAAAAATGACAAGAGGCTCACAAGGCAACTTCCGCATGGGAACTCCTGCACATGCTCAGTAGAGCTCAAAGTTCTACTAGTTTGGAAAGATGAGTCTGTTCAGTGCCACCAGATGATGTCACCCACATGTAATGGCTAATTCAACCTACTTATCGATGAAAAATGAGGTTTACTTATACACCATATTGATGTACTATCCAAATTGCATGTATTATCCATGTTACATGGCTATTGCAGCTGGTTGCTGTACTTAGCTGTAGGAGCTTCATGTTAAAACAGATTAGGGTTTATAGAGGAATTTCATTATAGTGTTAGATGAATTTGTTCTCCATTATAAGAATTTCTTGAAATGTGAATTGTTACAGATATGTTCAGTTATCGGATATTCAGCTCTCTCTGTGTTGCTCTTTTTTTCCTTACTGTTTCCTGTCTGGGCCCCTGCCTTCCTCTAGTGTTGCATTAGAACATAGAAAGCGGGCCTTGTGGTCTTTATCTGAAGGCAGTTTTGGTGTTTCTGCACTTTTATGGACTGACAAGTATCTGACAAAACAGTGCTGCACACGCCACTGAAATGAAGTCCGCAAGAGTAGAGAATAATGAGTTTGGCAATGGCTAGACACCATACACAAAATATTTTTTTTCCTGATGCACAAAATACTGTAGACAAAATATCCCACATGCACTGGAAGAAACCCCATGTTGCTTCATTGTTCTGTATCATTATATAACCATCTCACTTCCATTGAAATCTAAATGCTTCCAACTGTTTGGCTGATCACTCAATTTAAACATCCCATAGCACTTTCTAACTGCATTATCAAAATGAGTTAAATGCAAACTTGTCACTGTACTCTGTAATGCAGCTGCCAACGTGTAAAGCTACTTGGTAGGAACAGAAATCACTCCAGGTATTGCGGTTTACGACTCTATGTCAATCATTACTGCATTAAATTGTTACGTTAAACACACGTTACTAGTGTAGCCACTTATTACGAAGCATTCCTTTTTAACTTGTGATCCATTTGTCAGCATCCCTGGTGTTGTGGAACACATTTTACTTTGCATTTTAACTTTCCTAAGCGCCTTTAATTGACAAGAGAACCTGCACGGCAACGCTGACTATGCACATTACACGCTATCTATAATTGCCGTAATTATGCCTGAATGTTAGATTAAAACATCAGTATCCCCTCTACCTTTGAAAACTCATTGCCAAGCAAAATGAAAATAAATTGTGCAGCGGTGAGACATACCCCTGGGGGATGCTTTTTTAAAAATCTGAATTTAAAAATGTTAAAGCTGGAAAGCTGTAATAGTGAAAACATGCATAGTGGATTGCAACTTGGATATGAGACTGGTGCTATTTATATTCAAAGCTCTGGTTTTCTGCAACCAGGAGTTTTTAATTGCTCAGGGAGCTTTCTTGAAGACTTTTGTCCCTAATATCGAAGAAATAAAGGACAATTCCAAGGTCCTCTGCACTTATGCAAAGAAATCAGCTATGTTATTCTAGTAGAGCAGGTTATTATAGATCAGGGGTGGCCAACTCTGGTCGTCAAGAGTGACAAACAGGCCTAGATTCTTGACATCCACTGGTTCCATTATATGCAGATCTATCTCATGCCTCTTCATTGTGGTCATCCTGGCAAACGCACCTGTCTGTGGCGCCTTGTGGACTGGAGTTGGCCGCCCCTGAGCTGATATAGCCGAAACACATTTGCATTTACAGTGAGGGCAGTTTTCCAAAGTCATTTACCTGGATAAATTGATCCATCTGAAAATTGCCCAACTTAACCAGGCCCGGTGCGATCGGGTGTGCAAACCATGCATTTGCACGAGGCGGCAAAACCCGGGAGAGGCGGCGAGCCGGTGGCAGCAGGAGAGGCCCCAGGGGCCTCCGGCAGCTGAAGAAAGAGAGAGGCTGCGAGCAGTCAGCGGCCGTCGGAGAGGCCAGTCCTCCATTCGCGTATGCGCCCGCTGAGTTTACTTTTCAGGCGCAGGATGCAGTAAAAACGAATCAGATTGAAACGCGAGGATCTGGACTGTCCACCTTAAGAGGCTCGGGAGTGCGCCTGGCTGCAGGTGGGCATTGGCATCCTGTGATTTGCTCATGCGTGTGCGCTCAGCACAGTGTCGCTCCCCGGAGTTGCAGCTTAGCGCTGGGGAGCGAGCGGGAGGGTCTGGTGGCCGCCCTGTCTCCTCTTGAGGGGGGAGCGCACCTCTTAGCTCTCCCCTTTATTGCTTCACCATAGGTCGAAGCTGGAGAAGCTCCTGCATGAGGTCTAGTTGGCCCCTCCCACTTTCCTTTCTGGGGGACAGGCAGAGCGAAAGTTGGCAGGTGGGGCACAAGGTGACAGAAAGGTGACAGAAAGGTGACAGTCTGCTCTGCCCCCCTGCCGGATCTGCCTCCGGACGCTGACTTTAAACGGGACTTCCATCCAGCCGCTGATCCGATGGGCGCTCCAGAGCTGCTGGTCCCGGCAGAACTTTCTTTTCTGTGACTCGGTTTTTGACTGATTTCATAAGTGGGGGCGGGGATCCTCGCTTCCCCATCCCCCGGGTCGGCCACTGAATTTGAACATCTGTAGAGGCAGAAGCTGTGAGCTGAGCACAGGGCTAGCACTGGAAGAGAGGTGCTGGCTTCCCCCTCCCTGCAGATTTTGGAGGATTTCTTTGAGCAGCGGGCGCCGCCTCCTCCTTTCCCGATGGGGAAGCATGGGGGCCGGTGATCGCAGGCTCCTGGCACAGTCTTGGCATGCATGCACAGCTTCTGCTCTCCCCCCCAATCAGGAAGGCCCATAGGGCCATGGTAGAGCTCATCCCACCACAGGAGGCCATGCATGTCTGAGAGCCTGTGTGCATGTGTGTGTGTCTGTGAGAGAGCCTGTGAGAGAGCCTGTGAGAGAGCACAGGGTTTGTGCATGTGTGTGTGTGTGTCTGTGAGAGAGCCTGTGTGTATATGTTTGTGTGCCTGTGAGAGCCCTTGTGTCACTTACAGGCTCTCACATATACACACACATACAATGTATCTGTATGTTAAGAGAGAGGGAGTGTGTGAGAGAATGAATGTGTTATTGTGAGTGTGTGTGTGTGAGAGAGAAGATAAAATTTGGCCATCCCTACCTCCTCCAATCCACGACAATCTCAGGGTGACTGGAAATCAGAAGATCACAGGTATGGAGAGCAGGAGATTTTTTTTTTAATCCTTATTAGTGATAATTATTGGGTGTAACTTGATAATTCTGCTCTTTCAAAATATTTAATTTTGGGGGTGGGGGGAATAGAACATTTTTTAATTATTGGATTTTTTATTCATCAGATATTTTGAAAATTATTTTTGTTGTTTAGGGAAATTTTGTATATTATATTCATTAACTGGTTTGAAATATTATTTTTATGAATATGACTTTACTATTATGATTAGTGCTTTATATTTCTTGAGTTTATTATTTAATGTTTTATGAAGAATGGTAATGTTTCTGTTTTTTCATTGTTGCTCTGCATGTAGAGGCTGGCTTGTTGTTGGTTCCAGTTCAGTTCTTCTCAGTACGTTTCTGTTTGCACTTTCAGACCTCTTTATTCTGTATTTGGTGAGGGTCTCTCCGTGTTCTGCATATGTGACCGAGGTGAGGTATTTTGCTGGCATGTAATTTCTGTGCAGGGATCTCTAGCAGCCTGGTTTCCTAATAAGAGTTTTATTGGTGTTCTACAGCCTGGTGTAAGGTGTGCAGTGTTGCCTTTTCATAGATAAGATTGTTAGGGTTGTTTTGATATGGGAGGTTTACTATATTGTAATGGCAATTCTGTTTATTCATGTCTTTCTGAGGGCCAAGCTCATACCTAACACGCATTACAAAAAGCCCAATTCCATAGAAGTTTCAAGTGTCTTTTTTTGCAGAGTTTTCTGGTTGGCACTACAGGCAAACATGTAAATATAATATGCATGCTGTGTTATTTTTGCCTCAGCAGACTGTACTTTTGAATGTTCTTTTTCATGTGAAATTTATTATAAATGCATAATTTAATTGTGTGTGTGTTGCTTTTGTGGGCCAACAGAAGCTGACTGGCTCTGCTGGAATGTATCGAATGAAGAATAACGCAGTTATCTTTACCAGTCCAGTCAATGACTTCCAGGGGTAGTTTTGTACCTGCCCACCTTGCTGAAAGGTGCGCAGACTTCAGTTTTCAAACGGAAAGCACAGGCGCACACAGTTACACAGCTGCACGCAACTACACGTGCCCATTTGTGTTCAGAGCTTTTTTTTTGTAGGGAAAAAATACACGTATACTTTTGAAAATGTAAAAGTACGCGGGCAGTTCTAATCCCCACCCCAACCTCATTCAAAAGAACTCCTTTTCCAGCTGTGCACTTTTACCCAATTTCAAACAAGCCCCATTTCTACAGGTAAAACACTTTCGGCCGGATTTTAAAAGCCCTGCACGCGTAAATCTGGCCGGATTTATGCGCGCAGGGCACTCGCGCACCGGCGCGCCTATTTTGCATAGGCCGCCGGCGTGCGCACAGCCCCGGGACGTGTGTAAGTCCCGGGGCTTCGGAAAAGGGGCAGGGAGGGGGCATGTCCGGGGGCGTATCCGGGGTCAGGGGGCGTTTCGGGGCAGGACCAGGGGTGTGGCGCCGGCCCAGGGGCGTGGTCGAGGCCTCCAGACCAGCCCCTGGGTCGGGTGATGGCGCGCCAGCAGCCCGCTGGCGCGCGCAAATTTACACCTGCTTTTGGCAGGCGTAAATCTGCCAACAAAGGTAGGGGGGTTTAGATAGGGCCGGGGGGGTGGGATAGGTAGGGGAAGGGAGGGGAAGGTGAGGGGGGGGCGGAAGGAAAGTTCCCTCCAAGGCCGCCCCGGATTTTATAAGATACGCGCGGCGTAAATTTATAAAATCTACCTCTTTTTTTTTTAACCCAAGTATTTTTATTTATTTATTTAGAAGAGTTTATATACCGAGGTATAGCAGGCTGCCTTCACTCCGGTTTACATTTTAAACAACTTATTACAGGAGTAAAGAAATAATAGATAACATTAACACATAACATTTTTCTATGTATAGTCAACGTGAAAAGGGAAAGAGTAAAATAATGTAAAATAATAATAGTAGAAACATCAACAGGTAACAGGCGTTGTACAAACAGGGACTAATTGGGAAATACGGTGTACAGACATGGAATTAGCGAGTATGGGAACACTGGATGCATATAAACTTGCATTCGTCTTCGGAGTGTGGGCGGACAGCTTAGTCGTCACCAGCTGTGAATGATTGCCTGAAGAGCCAGGTCTTGAGCTCCTTTTTGAAAGATTTGGAGTCGTTGATCATGATTAGGTAGTCTGGTAGGGAATTCCATGCTGTCGGTCCAGCGATGGAGAAGGCTCTGTTCCTAGTGTTGGAGAGCTTAGCTGAAGGGAGAGGGGGTATTGTTAGATGTGGTTTGCTGGTTGTTCTTGTTGTTCATTGTGGATTGTGTAGCTGGATCATGTTATCAAGGGCGTTGTTCTCTGTTCTATAGATGGCATTGTGTAGGATAGTTAAAGTCTTGAACATGATTCGTTGTTCAACCGGAAGCCAGTGGAGCATTCTCAGAACTGGGGCTATGTGGTCCATTTTTTTCTTGCCGGTTAAGACCCTGGCTGCAGCATTCTGCAAGAGTTGAAGAGGCTTTAAGGCCGATTTGGGAAGACCAATCAGGAGCAAGTTACAATAATCGATAGTGTTGAAAATAAGAGATTGTAGGACTGTTCTGAATTCTTGTTGGTGTAAGAGCGGTTTTAGGTGTTTCAGTATGTGTAATTTGTAAAATCCGTCTTTAGTTTTTGTTGCGATGTTCTTTTTGTGGTTTAGTTCGTTGTTGATCCAGATACCGAGGTCTTTAGTATTGTTCTTCAGTTGGATGTTCGTGTTGTCGATTTGTAAGGGCGGCAGTGGGGTGATTTGGTCAGTGTTGTTCCATTCGATGAGGATGCATTCAGTTTTGGTCATGTTGAGGCATAGTTTTAGTTGGTTCAGCATGTTTCTGATAGCGATGAGGTGGTTAGCTGTGCGACTCAGGGCATCTTCGATTGTTGAGGTTATAGGAATGAGGAGTTGAATGTCATCGGCGTACATGTAGTATGTAACGCCAAGACTTGAGATAAGATGGCAGAGTGGTAGTAGATAGATATTAAAGAGGGTGGCCGAGAGGGCGGAACCTTGCGGAACTCCAGTTTCAAGGGGGAGGGGGTCAGAAGAATTGTTGTTAACGGTAACTTTGAAGAATCTGTCTTTTTAGAAATGAGGTGAACCAGTCAAGAGTTTTTCCTGACAGACCTATGTTTGCAAGTCTGGATATCAGGCTTTTGTGGTCTATGGTGTCAAACCCGCGGAGAGATCTAGTAGAATTAGTAGGTGGCTGAGTTTATTGTCAAATCCTCTTATTATTTTGTTTGAAAGATTTAGTAGTAGGGTTTCTGTACTGCGATTTTTTCTGAAACCATGCTGAGAATTGTGTAGTATTTTGTTGCTTTCCAGGTGTTCATTCAGTTGTATCAGTGCGGCTTTCTCTATCATTTTTGCAAGAAGGGGAAGGTTCGAAATAGGACGGTAGTTATTCAGATCGACTGGGTCTAGGTTCCTTTTTTTTAGAATTGGGGTGATTGTTGCAATTTTTAGTTTTGTAGGAAGTACACCTTCTTCAAGAGATTTGTTAATAATTGCTGCTATGGAGGGGGCAATGAAATGAGCCATTTCTTTTAATTCACGGGTTGGGATGGTGTCAAGATCATGACGAGCTGGGTTTATCTTCCTTAGCATTTTTTCAGCTTCAATATTTGTGATAGGATCGAAATTCGACCAGGATGTTATCTTCGTTGTGTCTCGAAGTTCTACTGTATTTGCGGATTTGTTAAAGGTGTCAGTGATTTTGTTTATTTTATTTTTAAAGAAAAAGGCAAGGTCTTGGCTTAAATTGTTCGAATCAGATTTGGGGGTGTTGTTATTCTCCTCTATGAGGTTTTTTACAATGTTGAAGAGGGCGTTGGAGTTGTTTGTTGAGTTTTTTATTTTTTGACTGTAGTGGTCGCGTTTGGTGTTCAGGATCGTCTTTTTGTAGCTGGCGAGTTCTGTGCGGTATCTTTGATGGGATTGTGGGCACTTGGATTTTCACCATTCTTTTTCCAATTTCCTGAGGTTGGATTTCATTGCTCTAAGGTGTGAGTTGAACCATGGGTTGATCTTTCCTTGGTTATTTTTTACCAGTTTCGATTTCACTGGGTTTATGTTATTAGCGGTTTGTTCAGTCAGGTGGAACCAGGAGTGGGTGGCTGTGTTAATATTGGAGAGGTCGAGATTCGCAAGTTGTTTACCTAGTTCTTGTTGAAGTAGGTCGGGTTGGAAGGGGGGTCTGTAATTGAAAAATAGTGGTTCTTTATTTTTCGTGATGCAGTTGGTTGTTACTAGATGTAGATGGCTTCAGAATTACCCTGCCTGTCTTTAAGGATGAGTGTGGGATTATTTTGGTTGGTTGGAATCCGTGGTCAGGATTTGCAAATTTGGCAGCACACTTTGCAGCCGATGCAATACAGTGCGCTCAACCGAGCGAATTGTATAACCCGCAGTTGGACGCGGGTTGAATAGGTGCTAATGAATCCTCTTATGCAATAAGGAGATTAGTGCCTCTACAACGCGCGTCCAATGCAGAGTGAATCTAATAGCGCACATCACATGCAAATGCATGCGAATGAGGCTATTAGGTATTCACTCCCGATGCAAAAAAGAAAAAAATTGTGCGTCTAGGACGCACAATTAGCAATCAGAAATTAACACCTGCCTGGAGCAGGCGTTAATTGCTGAGCACTCCTTAAACCAGTACAGAAAAGCAGAAAAAACGGCTTTTCTGTACTGCCTCCTACTTAATATTGTTGTGATATTAAGTAGGAGGAAAACCAAAATTAAATAAAGTTAAAAAAACCCACTGTTTCCGACGCTGATAAACTCGGCATCGGTTTTCCTAAGCGGCGGAGGGCCAATGCACTCGGGCTCCCTTGCTAACACGAACCCCTAATTTAAATATTGCATGGCGCTTCCATGGGGGGTGCCTGGGGGCGCATTAAGAAAGCGGGCACTGACCGTTCAGCGCCCGCTTTCTCCGCCAAAATATTGCATCGGCCCCTCTGTGAGGAATTCCGGGCACATTTCCAGAATTCAGTGTGCAGTGTTACTTGCAAAACAGATGTGTTTATTGAAGATCTTTCAATTAGTTTTACAAAATAAGTTCTCCAGTCTTTGTTGTATTTGCTCTTTTTTTTTCAGGGCAGTAGCAGCAGCAGCAGAGCGGCGCTGATTGAGGGAGCGGCGGTGAAGGCAGAGCTGCACGGTCAGAGGGGCTGTGGCAGGAGCATCTTCTGGAGAGCAGTAACTGGGCAGAGAGGCCACGAGCATGTGCCGGGTTAGGAAGATCAGAGGCGGCAGGCCGAGGAGCACACAGGGAGTCTTTCACAGTGGAGACAGCTAACCAGGCGGGCCAGTGTCTCGGCAATTCTGTAGCATGGGGGCGATTCTGCAACACCTGTTGTGTCCTTGAAATCATGGAAAAGTTGGGTTCTTCTCTATACAATATACTGTGTTTTTGATTGTTTTTAAATGATGCATGATGCCATAATTATTATTTGAAGATTCCTGTACATGCTATTTCAATTGTTGTGTGTATTTCTTTTAGGACCCAACAGCTCTGCTGTTTTTATTTTGTTCAGTAGCTTTATTTATTTATTTGTTTATTTATTTATTTAGGGGTTTTTTTTTATATCGGCATTCGTAGATACATCATGTCAGTTTACATAGAACTATATTATGTATGATACAACACAAACAAACATATTGTGCAAGCTAATACTTGCACACACCGCACAAAAATGCAATAATGACATATGCTAATTAGCAATAACAGTGGCTTTTCAGCATGGTCTCATTGTGTCAAGTAGCGATACTCCCGCTGCTGGTTTAGATACAGTAATCCATTGGGCAGGCACCACAAACAAAAGCTTCTTTTGTATAAAGATTTTTCTGTAATTCTCAAGGAAATTTTAATCTGCAGCATTTCTGGAAGCTCTTTCAACTCGATAATTTCCAGTATTATGAATCTGAATGAACAGGAAACTGCTAGACTCATTCTTATCAAATCCCTATGCAGGCGCTGCAAGATACAGATTTGTAATAACAAGGAGCCTGGTCAAAATAAAAAATGTGCTGTCCATCTTTTAGTCCCCAAGAAATGGACAAATAATCCACAAAGAATATATATGAAATACATTACTTTTGCATACAGTGTTAGTTTACGTTTCTCAATTTGTATTCTCATCTACTCAGGACGGTAATAGATTAGCCAAGGAAGACATGAAAACTGATGTGGATAAGGAGCAATATCCTACAGGTGGTCAAGCTTGTACGGCTGACAGCTCAGAGATAGTCTTTATTTGAGCAGTGTAGAGGGGGACAACTGGGTAGCCTGGGTGGGCCAAGTGATCTTTACCTCTCTCATCATCCACAATGTAAATATATATATCTATTTATTTATTTATATAGAATTTATCTATGTATGTATTTATTTATATAGAATTTGACAAGATAGTGGGACAGTACTATGGTATACTGTGTGGTTCTGTTTTCTGAAATGTCCTCTGCAAGCCAGTTAGATTCCTATATTTCTCTACCAGCTTTCTGTGTGATGAAGATATTACGTGCATTTATTTGATATTCCCATCCAGAGTACCATTACCTTCCTGTTGTGAATAACTATTCATTCCTTCAGCTTCACTCTCTTTTTGCTGTATTGATGCTTGAGTTCCTCCCTTGGCTCTCACCTTCATATGTGTGCTACCTGGTAGCAAGATGATATCGGTTGTACATTTGCCATGCATCAGTCACTTCCTTTTATAACTTATTTTATTTTTCTTTATAGCCTTGTTTTCCTAAAATGTAATTTAGAGAAAGAAAGATGCATCTGTTCTAGTTTTTCTCTGCTTTTCAGTGCTTGCACATTTTTTTTTATCAGGGAATTAGAGAACACAGCAAACAACACGTTTGTGTTGGACCAGCAGTTTCTGCCTGCTTTATTTGTCTTCCAGTTCCATCACTGCTGTCCTCTCCTGCACCTTTGTTTGCAGTTATCTGGGTTTTCTATCTGGAACAGCCATTGCAGTTAACAGTCCTTGGTCAGGGAGCCATCACTGCGACTCCTTCTGGAACTTGGTATGTGTGTACCCTGTCCGGCTACTAGATGTCACCACCTGGCATTGGCTAGGAGTCCCTCCTCCCCCAGCCTCAGGGGCAGTGAATCTTGCCTTCGTGGCATCCTAAATCGTGGGTGCCTTGAGGAGCTGGAATCAAACTCAGATCTCCTGCATGGCAGGGTGCAGCACTGCCACTCTACTACTGGGCTGACGTCAACTCATCTTTAAATAGATCTTTACAATAAAAAGAAATAATGGTGAGCACTGGGATCCTCCCAAAATTAAGCAGAATAATATGGTGAATCAGGCATGCCGAGGAAGCTTTACCGTGGCAGGTTTATTGCTGGAATCATTATAGAATGGTTTCTGCCACTCAAACAAACAGACATTTTGGCTGCTGTTTTAAGGTACATGTAATAATCTTCCATAACGGGGCTCTCATGGTGGTATTATAAATATCAAGTTAGTGTGTTCCATTTCTGAAGAAGCTCCAGGAGTTCATTGCTTTTGAAGCCCTTGCAGTCTGGACTAGGACAGTAATTCTTAGCACTTATAAGTGAATGTTTAAAATGTCACATGCAAAAAAATTAGCATATCTGCATGTAAGTTGCTGCTTCTCATTATTCTGTATTTTATAATAGTCCAAAATATGCATGTACGTTCACTTCTGCATGCACATTTAGGCGTGTAAAAAAGGGACTAGCTAAGGGCGTTCCTAAGGGGCCCAACAGTCATGTAAGTTGCTATTTTAAAAGGCACTTAGACGTGCACAGTTTCTAACTCACGTATCTTTATGCCTGATAATCATCTGGCGTAAGTGATATTTCATGGGTTTATTGTGCAGTACTGACTGGGTGAGCGGTCTGGGTGAACTAGGGGGCGTTCAGGCTGAAGAACCGGGAGGGTCTCAATGACCTGGAGAAGGTCTGGGCAAACTGGTGGCCTAATTTGGTAAACTGGTTAATTTCACTCATGCGTTTCTGTTATAAAATATATGGATTTATGCAAGTCCCAGCTTACGCAAGTTCACCTTTATTTTCGCATGTAAAATAATTGCACTTACAGGTGAATTTTCAAAAGGATTTACACATGTAAATGTAACTACCATCATAGCTATTTTCAAAAGCCATTTACCTTTGCAAAGTGCACTTACGTGAACAAATCCTATGAACAATTCAATGGCATATATTGTAGCAATTTTCAAAAGTCCATTTACTCGAGTAAAGTGCATTTACTTTAGTAAAATCCAGTTTTACGCATGTAAAATCAGGCCCATAGTTTTTAAAAATAGGTGCGTAAAGTATGCACATTCAGTGTATTGAAATATGTGGTTCCAATGCGTTGCATGTATTTGCATGTTGCCCTACATAAGTGTGTGATACATGCATGTTATAAAACATGATGGTAAAACTGCACGCAGCCACATACACGTATATATGCCACCACGCGCAATGGTTTGAAAGTTATCCTCCCTCTGTACGGGGTCCCCTAGATAAGTAGCTCTCAGCATACGCAGTAGTCTTCAGTGCACTGCCTCCACTGTATGCATACCGATCTCATGCATTTTCATTGTGGATATCCTGAAAACCAGACTGGTTCCTGAGAGGCTCATGTTGAACAACCCCTTTGCAATCTCCAGCCCTGGAGAACTCAGGCTCAGAAGAAATGTTTCTGCCACTCAAACAAAGAGGCAACTAAAAAGGGAACAAGCTCAGATTGAAAGGAGAGCTCTTCAGGCAGTATCAGTTAGAGAAGTGATTCGGCCAAAACATTTGGTTCGGCCTTCGTTATCGGACTGCTGCGGGAAATTTAAAAAAATGGCGCGGGCCATCCATTGCTCCTGCCATGTGACAGGGGCCGACCAATGGCACCGATAGCCCCTGTCACATGGTAAGGGCAAAGGGCCATCGGCGCCATTTTGATTAGTGGCAGCCGATGGCCCGAGAGGGGGAGATCACTCCCGGGACCCCACTGGACCACCAGGGACTTTCGGTACGTCTTTGGGCGGGGGGTTGGGCAAGTCTTGGGGGGGGGGGGAGGTTGCAATTAATTAAATTTGAAGGGTTGGGGTGGGTTTGGGGTTTTTTTTTAATGTGCCATTTCTTCCCCCCCCCCCCAAAAAAAACCGATAAGAAAATCACACAAAATTTTGTGGGTTTTCTTATCGTTTCTTCGCCCCCCCGAAATGCAAAGAAATAGGAAATATCGTCTCTATTTCCTATTTCGAAGCAAACGACTGCACATCCCTAGTATCAGTTAATAGTTCACACTGCTCATTAAAGAAACTGAAGTCATCGCGTCCTGTGGAATGCAACCTGTTTCCCGTTCACCCTGCGCATTAAGTCAGCTCAGTTTTGGAACCACCGTTCCTGAGCAGTCTGCACTTATTAGAAGACACGAGACAGTGGTTTCCTCTGCTGCCACGGCTGCCGCCTTTGCAATAAACTCATTTTACCAATATTCCACTACATTGCGATATTCGGAGACTTATCCGGCTAGAATTTAGCCGGCTATGTCGGGGGGCGTTCCTGGGGTGGGCGGTAGGCGTTCCGGGAAGGAGCGGAGTTAGCTGCGCTGCAGGCAGGTCTAAAGTTAGCCGGATAAATCTATGCGGCTAACTTTTAAGATAGCCGGGTATATTCAGCGGTGCGGCCGTGCCGCTGAATAGCCCTGTTAAGTTATCCGGATAGGTCTATCTGGCCAACTTATCCAGCTGCTCAGTGGCTGAATATGGACTCCTTCATCTGATAAACCAAATAATTTAAGAACCCTAAAACCGATCAGGCCATTTCCTGCCCTCACTTTATTGCCTCCTTCCCAGGTACCAATGGTTACATTTTATATTAAGAAAATATTTTTGAACTTTAAATTGTTTACTTGTTTAAAAAAAAAAATCAAAATGAAATCCTAACTGCTAATTTTAGATCCTGGTAGAGATTAGAAAAGGATGAGATTGTTAAAAACAAACAAACATGGATTCCCCCCATTAGCACAGGAAAATGACTAGAGATGTGTGAATCTCTGTAGAACAGGTCTGCCACGGAATCAATGAACCTGTAAAAGAAATCTGGGGGCTTGTTGTATTGCTTTTGTGAGCCATTTTTAAAGGGATAGCCACATTTGTAGTAAACTCCATAGGGGACCTGGAATTACCTCACATTTCTAAAACTGCTTTGGATTTTCCCCAGATCTGCTGGTGGGTGAGCCTATAAGTATGTTTGGCCTGAGTGTTTCCAGCTGTTCTGTGTGAATTATTCAACCATCATTCTGTTCCACCTGAGGCACTGTCTCTACACGGCTGCATGTCTGCTGTTCATCTCAGTGAAACTGCCCAAAACGGATTTAATTGATCGGTCAAATTGACTAGTGACCATATAGAATGAGTCATCTCTTTCCTGTATTGCAGTAAACTGAATGTTAATCCCTGGATATAGATTGGTTGATGCTACACTTTTTTCCCCCCAATAATGTTCACAATATTATAATATATTTAGAGGCTTGGAGAAAGAGATATGACAGTGTGCATGCACTTCTTTTGCAGCACTCCAGTAAGCTCCCTTCTACAAGTTTATATTGTCTGTGCTAGCTTGTCATCTACTCCCCATTTACACTTTTAGAGCAGGATAGCGTAGGGACCAATACTTGTATTCAGCTGTTGGTGGTAAGACTGTTTTGTTGTGCTCATAATGGCATTTCTGCAGCAGCCTGCAAAATCTGTCCCTTGAGCCTCATTATCCATCCATCACCAGCTGTCCTTTCTTGTTCCTCTAGTATATCTTTTCCTTGCCAGCCTACTGGATCGCAATGCTGATGAATTTTAAGATGTCTTCTGTGATCTTTTTTCGGTGAAATCTTCGTAATGCGGGGCGTCAACTCTCCGTCTCGGGTTGCCAACTAATGATTTGCCAGCTCCATCCCCTCTGTGTTGCAGAATTTGCGAGACCTTGCTTAGTGTGCCATGCGCACCTAGCATGGCCCATCATGCCTGGGTGGGATATTCTGTTTTTCTCGTAAGCTTAGCTCCCCAGCAACGTGCTCTCAGAAACAGAATCAGGAAGACCGAGTAAAGCGGATAACAGCAATGTTTATGCAAGGAAGGCCTGGCTCCTTACGCCTTCTTCCCGGCTGCTGGGAGACTTTTTCAATTTTTCGATCCTCCCCAGTTGTTTGGCCACGCCCCTCTGCTTCGGGATTGGCTGAGCTCCCCTTTACAAGCTGGGCAGAGCAGGAGGAAGGTTGTGGTTGGAGGAAGGTTTTTGGTGGAAGTGGAAGCTGCTGTTCTGAGAGGATCCCAGTAGGCCACCCCCTTCCCGGTCTGCACCAGTGGGATACACCAGGAGATTTCAGAGGATTTAGACTTTCGAGAGCTGGCTTGGATTATAGGACCCACTCCCAGTTCAGGAGGGGATAGGATTGGGTGCTGTTTGCCCTGCAGGTGGGGTCTGCAGTTGCTCGGGGTGCTACTTTGACCTGCATCCAGCAAAAGTGGGGACTGTAGAGTGACCTATAAGGAGAAGAAGACCTCGGTTTTTGCAGAAGATCCTTTGCAATCTTGTTTTGAAGGAGGGGGGGGGGGGGGTTTCCCACCTTACTTTTGAGGAGAGCTTTTCTTTCCCTGCACTGGGGAGAGACTTGGACACCAGGACACTGATTCAGAGGCTGACCCTGGAGAGAGAACTGGAGATGCCATCCTGTTTTTCTTTCCATGATTTTTGCCATTCTTGCTGCACTTTATTTTTACGTTCCAGTAAAACTTTTTTTTTTTTGTTGAACACCGCTCCACACCTCTGCCTGCTCTTTTACACCTCAAGAACCAGCCCGCTGAACTGTAAGATCTGCCTACGTGAGTGCCTATTGGAGAGAGAGCCTGTTTGGTTGTGACTGTACAAGGTACCTACCCCCGGGAGCTTACGGCCCGGGAGGCTTGTCCTCCTCCCCGCTGGTTGAACCCCATGCCCCTTTGGTGGCTTTACTGTGTTCTTTTTGCTGGTGTGAGCGAAAGAAAAAAGAGTAGGAGACAGTGGCCCCGGGGACTTCTGCTGTGACCCCTGTATTAGGGACCTCTAAACCGAGAGGGAGGTACATTTATATCTGACCCCCCCCCCCCCTCACCGTAGCTGCAGACATTGTTTTTCAAACAGCGGGGGCTCAGCATATCCAGTGCAGGCAATATATGAAGGGTACCATGAAAATAAAGTACTGCTGGGATGAAATCCGAGGGGGGGGAAAGGTTTTCTGGCGATCTTCAATTGCTGTAATAAATCTTCTAGTCAAGAAAGGAACATAGAGGCAAATCCAATTAATGGAGCCCTAACTGCGGCGTTAGATAATAGGTCTAAAAACATGTTGTTTTTTTTCCTGGCAAAGAGATGATTTAGTGAAAATAAACTAACGTGCAACCTCTTCATATTTCATAGAGAGAGAGTTATTGAAGGTAATTCAAACACTGTAACTAGAGCTTTCTTAATGCCAAGTTTTCTCTATAAATAATCCATGACTGAAAGGCTGCCATCTCGTACAGGCAGATGGACTTGATTTAATAGGACGGTAATTATCTATTAACCTATAAATACAGTATTTGAACAGAAGAGAGGTTGATAACAAAAAGGCACACGGATACCTCTATCTGTAGATGCGGTGTACATCTCTTCAAGCAACCGCAGCACACGTTTTCACGCTATCAGTTTTGTATGACTATTGGACAAGGGTACTCCTTAAACTGATAATTTTCTTCTTGTTTTACACAGAACATGACAGCAGATAAGGACCAAGAGGCCCATCTAGCTTGCCCAGTTTCATTCCTGGTGCAGTGCCTTCAGTTCTTCGCAACTAGAGATCCCCCTAGGCATATCCTGGGCTTTCTTGAATTGCGTTACTGTTTCTGTCTCCACCACCTTCTGCAAGAGGCCTTTCCATGCATCCTCTACCCTTTTAATGAAGAGATATTTTCTGCTCTTGCTCCCAGGTCTACCCTTTTGAAGCCTTATACAGTAACCTTCATCGCGTATAACATCCTTTCCTCTGAAAAAGGTTTGCGTCTTGTGCATTATTTATAGTAGTGAGCTATCTGAATTTCTCTATACCACCTCATCTCTCCTTTCCTCTAGGGGACACATTTAAATCCTTACTTCTCTTCTCCAAACCTAACTCAGAATGACCACACACACTCTACCTCTAAATCCACCTTCTGCTCCTGGGATATCCAATCACAGTCAGCTCAGTGGAGAGACTCTGGTACTGACTCTGCACCATATTGGTACTCCTTCTCTGAACTGCCTCCAGCTTGTTTATATCCTTTCAGAGCCACGTCCTCTAGAACAAGACACAGTATTCTAGCTCATGCCTCATGAATTATCACCTTTATTTATTTTTCGTTTCCCTTAGATTTCCCGCTTAAAGTCTCAAGACCTCAAAGCAGGTTACAAAATAAAAAAATAGATATTATTAAGTCTAATGTTCACAGACTGGGAGAGGGACTTAGGGGTGATAATGTCTGGCAATCTGAAGGCGGGGAAGCAATGTGACAAGGCGATAGCTAAAGCCAGAAAGATGCTGGGCTGCATAGAGAGAGGAATAACCAGTAAGAAAAAGGAGGTGGTGATGTCCTTGTACAGGTCCTTGGTGAGGCCTCACCTGGAGCACTGGGTCCAGTTCTGGAGATTATATCTCAAAAAGGATGGAGACAGGACAGAGACAGTCCAGAGAAGGGCCACCAAAATGGTGAGGGATCTGTATCAGAAGACTTGCGAGGAGAGTCTGAAGGAGCCAAATATGTGTACCCTGAAGGAGAGGAGCTGTAGGGGAGATATGATACAGACCTTCACATACCTGAAAGGTATTAATGATATATGAACTTCAAACATTTTCTGTTGGAAAGAAAACAATAGAACTAGGGGTAATGAAATGAAAGTCCAGAGAGGAAGACTCAGAATTAATATCAGGAAATATTTTTTCACAGAGAGGGTGGTGGGTGCCAGGAATACCCTTCCAGAAGAGATGGTGAGAGCAAATTAATTCAAAAGGGCATGGGATAAACACTATGGATTCCTATAAGGCTAGAGCATAAAAATGAAGAAAACCTTATAGGGGGTTTGGGGGTAGAGGATGCAGAGCCTGACAGGGTCTTACCTATAATTTGGAGAGAGGGATGAAGAGAATTGTGCTGCAGGCCTGTTTACATATACAATATATAGATATCTATATATTTATTTATTTATTTATTTAAATCACTGCTACTTAATTGGATATCTTTAATATATTCGGTTAAATAGCTACTTATTTGGCCACACAAGACTGGATAACTGAAAACTAAAGAGGAGAGGCCTAGTGGTCAGGGCAGCAAGCTACGAATCAGGGAAGCCAGGGTTCAAATTTCCCTGTTACTGTTTGTGACCTTAGGCAAGTCACTTTACTCTCTGTTATCTTATGTATAAAAAGCTCAGAATGTGAGCCCTCTGGGGACAGGGAAGTGTCTGCATGTAATCCATTTTGAAGTACTTAAAAATCAGAATATAAATCAAATAAATAAACATAGCTGGTTAAGTTTTGAAGTAGCCAGATAAACCTAGGCTAGTATATTGAGCGGGATGTTCATGCTGCTGAATATATGGGACAAGTTATCTGGCTAAGTTTAACTGGAAAACTTGTCCGATTTCCAACTTACTTAATATGGACCTCACTGTGAGTAACACAGTTTTTTTTTTGTCTTTCATGTCTTTTCTATGTCAGTGCTCACTCACTCTGGCATGAATATTCCTTTAAATTTTCCCTTTAAATCCATTCAAACCATCTGGCTATTAAAGCTGACAATTAAACTTCTGCAGGTCAGCTAATTTTACCTTTAACCCTGACCACTCTGAGTTTTACTTATGCTGGATTCTCTTTCAGCAAAAAAAAAACCAAAAAACCAAAACAAAAAAGCCCTTTCCACACAATCATACTGTTTTACTACTGTCTCATTTAATCAAAGTGTTTCTCTATAACGTTTTACAGCCCCAGAGAGGAGCCTGGACTCAGCATTTCCTGAATTGCAAGAAATTCAACTGGTGCTATCCCCAGTTCTAAACTGTCACAAGATTTTGGTTTGCTAGGATCCCTGATCTGATGACATCATGAGCTAAAATAGTTCTTACACTGACTGAAAGCTCCCTATAATAACCTACAGCCTGCTTCTTCTACCCCTTGCTACAGGTGTATAAAGTATTAAGATATTTTTGGTGACTATAAAATTCCTCTTGATGGACTTAAAAATTCAGGAGAGGCTGGTCATGGTGCACCTTAAAGTATTCTTCCACTAGGCTTATCTCTCAGTTTTTACCACCTTGTTTCTACGTTGCCTAGGAAATGGCTTCAGAATGCCAACCAATGCTGGGCAAACAGAGCTAGTTTTCTAGGGGAAAACCTGGAATGGACTATCTGAATCCATTTAGATTGGAATCAGTTATACAGCAAACATAATTTCTAGTGCTTAAAAACACATTTCATTCATGAAAGGGACAATAAGATTTTAACAATATCATCTATCAAATGATTTTTCCAGTTTAAACTTTGTAATTATCCATAAACCTTCTGGTGGCACTGGTAGCAGATGTAAAATGCCAACATATGTATCACTGAAATAAGGGCATCACTGGGATTTCTCATTCCTCTACATATATCCCCATGCCTTATTTTTATTTATTTTTATTTTTTAAAAATTTATTTTGTACATTAAAACACCATAACTTAACTGCTGTCATTTTATGTATTTTTTCCACTGTTCACATAACAGGAATTTAGCCAATTCCCTTGTCTACTGCACATCTGTCCTCTAGTATTGTTTTATTAAAATTCTTTTTATATTACTTTTCATATTTAATTGTTTTTATATCTCCTGGTTCAGGATCGCAGCTGCAATTAACATCATTGATGTTGTCACCAGGATCGAGGCCATCATGGCCTACTCTTACAAATGAGTGCCGTGGGCTTTCCCAGGGCCTCTGGTTGCCTCAGCAATGCTCCCCCCAACAAATACCGGCAGTGCGTGGCTTCTCCAGCCCTCGTCATGGCTGAAACATTGGCAGGAGCTGTCTCCTCAGCACTGCCAGGAAGCCTCCCCCTTGCTCCTGCGAAACTTCTCCATTGCGGCTCACTGCTTCTAGCAGCACACTGCTTCCAGACTCCACAATGGGCCCTTTCCCTCCTACAAAGTGCAGTGCTGCCCATCCCCCATTCCCTCTGCAGCTACACAGACGCAGTCCTATGGTGCTCGGGCCCCCACTAAAGCCTCACTCTTTCCCTTCACCTGAAGCTGCAAACATGGCCCTTCCTTTGCATCAGACTACACCAGGCCTGGAAGCCTTCTCTACCTGATGCAGCTTTACACTGCCACAAGTCTCTGGCCCCCCCCCCCCCCCAGGAGCCACAGGAACTCCAAAATAGAGAAACAGAACCCTCGCCCCCCCCCCCCCCCTACACATACACACACAAAA
>NC_042620.1:22085871-22263244 GCF_901001135.1 Rhinatrema bivittatum | reverse complement strand
CTCTCTCCCCCCTCCCTCCTCCCCTCAGTCACTCCTCTCTCTCCCCTCCCCTCAGTCACTCCTCTCTCCCCCCCTCGGAAGATCTCCGGGGTGTTCCTTCCGTCCGTCCGTCGCTCCCTCCCTTGCGCGCATGCCGCCGCCGCTCCTGCTCTTCGGGCCACCGCCACTCCTGCTCTTCGCCACTGCCGCTCCAGCTCTTCGGGCCGGTGCCGCCACTCCTGCTCTTCGGGCCGCCACTCCTGCCGCTCCTGCTCTTCGGGCCGCCGCTGCTCTTGCTCTTCAGGCCGCCGCCGCCGCTCCTGCCGCTCCTGCTCTTTGGTCTGCCGCCGCCGCTCCAGCTCTTCGGGCCGGTGCCGCCGCCGCCGCTCCTGCTCTTCGGGCCGCCGCCGCTCCTGCTCTTCGGGCCGCCGCCGCTCCTGCAGCGCCATTTTTAAGAGGCACACTGACCGACGTGCTCGCATGCGCGGTAGAGCTGCTCTCTACTGCGCATTTGCGGCACGTCGGTCAACCTTCATTTATTAGGTTGATCATATGCATGCTGAAGAGCTCTTTCTGTCCATTATCAGACGTAACGTCTCTGGAAGAGAATTCCACAACCTGGGGCCTGCTACGTAAAACATTCGGTCTCTTATTTGCATTAGATGAGTACTTTGCGTTGTAGGTGCAGTTAATAGTTCTTTGTTTTGCGATCTTAGTGTTTGCTGTGGTGTGTATGGATGGAGATTCTCGCCTATTAAGCAGGGGTTTCTGTTATTGATGATAAAAATTAATGTTAGTACTTTATAATGGATTCTGGATTGTACTGGCAGCCAGTGCAGAGCTATCAGCGAGGGAGTGATGTGGTCAAATTTCCTTGTCCCTAATAAAAGTCTTGCTGAGGCATTTTGTAGAAATTGTAGTGGTTTTAAGAGTCCCGATGATGGACCTAGTAATAGGGAGTTGCAGTAATCAGTGTTTGAGAATATTAATGTTGGTAAAACAGTGCAGAAGTCCTGGAATGTTAGAAGAGGTTTCAGCCGCTGTAATATTCGCAGCTTGGAGGATGCTGTTTTAATTAATTTGTTTATGTGATTTTTCATTGAGATATTCTCATCGATCTGTACTCCTAGGTCCCGTGGTTGTTCAGAGAGTGTAATGTGAAAATTACCCAGGTTTAGTGGTGGCGGTTTAACTATAGAGAAGTTTCTCTTTAGCCACATAATTTCAATTTTTTTTAACCTACTCTTTTCACCCACACCAACTATTCAGCTTTACAATCTCTACCAGTCTCTCAGAGATCCTCTAGGTTTACACCAAGTTTTATTGAATTCAGATAATGTCCTTTTCTCTACCACCTGCACAGGAAGGCTGTTCCATGCATCCACTACCCTCTCTAAAGAAATATTTCCTTAGGGGTAGATATTTAAACATACACGTGTGTGCACATGGACGTGCGATTTTATAACATGCTTGCGCCGGGGTGCACATGTTAAAAAATCCGGGGTGGCGATTGCAGGGGGGGGGGGGGGGGGATATTGCAATTTTCACTCGGCGATGCATCGTGGCCTTCCCCAGTTCCCTCCCAGTCTTCTCCAATTAGGGAGCGGACTGGGAGGGAACTTCCCTACCCCCTGCCCATACTCCCTTCCCTCTTCCCCTGTCCTTCCCGGCCACTTAAAAGCTCCTACCTTTTTTTTTCTTTGTTTACGAACTTACGCCAGCTCCTGACCTGGCATAAGTCGCGCACGATGGCAGCCTGTCGGTTCACGATCCCCCGGCACAGCGGCAAATGGCCGCAGTACTGGCCACCTCCAGCTCCGCTCCATCTTGCCCCCTGGACCACCCCTCCCCACCCCTGGACCACCCCTTTCGTGAGGCCCAGCTCTTGTGTGCATAACGGGGCTTACACACATGGCCGGGCCCCTTCTAAAATATGTGCGGCGCATGCAAGGCCCGGTCACGCTCATAACCCCTGTATTTTACGCACGCAGGCGATTTAAAATCTGCGCACAAGAGTACGCTTAAGTCTATCTCCTTTCATCCTCTTTCCAAGAGCCCTTGTTCCAGAGCCTCCTTTTCCTTCCTAGCCCTCAAAGATCCTCGGTACTTATCCCATGTTTTCTTGAATTCTGATATGGCCCTCGTCTCCACTACCTCCTTTGGGAGGCTGTTCCTTGCATCTACCACCCTTTCTGTAAATAAATAAATATTCCTTACCTCCTTTCATCATCTTTCCAAAGCCTCCTTTCAGGTGAAAGAGGCCTGTTCCTGGGCATTTATTCTTTGAGGTATTTAAATGTCACTATCATACCTCCCTTATCTCAACTTTCTTATTTTATTTATTTATTTACGGATTTTTTTTATACCGGGGCACGTGAATCACATCACCTCTGTTTACATATAACATTAATTCAGCATAGCGCTTTACAATATAACATTATAACTGAATTAATACAAAACAATGTATAACTTTGTATTAGGAGAATAAATATCAAGCTATTAGTGTCTATAGATATAAACTATCGTGCCTAATCAGGTAATCTCTGCAGTTAAATTACAGAACTCACTGACAGGTGGGGGGGTTTCCAGGAGAGGAGAGGGAGGAGAAGGGGGAATACCGTGTAGGACGTGATAGCGACTTAGATGAATAGAATAGGTCTCAGTTCATTAGGTTCTTTAGTTCATTCAGTTCTTCTAGGGTATATATGTTTAGATCTTTAAGTCTGTCTCAAAATGCTTTAGAATGAAGACTACTAATCAATTTAGATGCTACCATCTAGACTCCAACCACTTTATATTCTTTTAAAGATGTGGTCTCCAGAACTGTACACTGTATTCCAAATGAGGTCGAAGGGACTTATACAGGGGCAATATTGCCTCCTTTATTCTGCTGACCTTTCCTCTCTCTATGCAACCAAGCATCTTTCTGACCTTTTCCATCGTCTTATTAACCTGCTTGACTGCCTTAAGATCATCAGATACTATTAACCCCATATCCCACTCTTCTTTCATGCTTAGAAGAAATTTGCCCCCTATACTGTACCTCTCTCTTGGATATTTGCATCCTAAATACATAACTGACTGCATTTGTTTCACATTAAATCTCAGCTGCCAGACCCTAGACCATGGCTTGAGCTTTACTAGAGCTCTCCTCATATTTTCCACACCATTCTGGTAGTCTGCACTGTTGCAGATTTTGTTATTGGCACAAAGACAAACCTTTGCCGATAATCCATCTGCAATGTCACTCAGGGAAATTTTTTAAAAGAACCAGTCCAAAGAGTGATTCCTGTGGCAACCCACTGGTAATGCCCCTCTTCACGCAGTGAACTCCATTTGCCACTACCCTTTGCTTCTCCCACTCAACCAGTTTCTAACCTAGTCAGTCACTTAGGGCCTATAGCAAGGGTGATCAATTTATTTATAAGTCACCAGTGCAGAACCATGTCAAAGGCCTTACTAAAATCCAACTATATCTAGCGCTCACTCCCAATCCAACTTTCTGCTTACCTAATCAAAGCAATTCATCAAATTCGTCTGACAAAACTTACTTCTAATAAAATCACACTGCCTCAGATCAGGCAATCCATTGGCAGGGCCGTCCTTAGTGGGTACAAATAGGGGCAACTGCCCTGGGCCCTGCACCACTATGGTAGGCCCATCCCCAATACTATAATTTCATCCATCCAGGGCCCTGCTGTGTATAATTCTGGTGGCCGCATCTCAAAAAAGATATAGTTGCGATGGAGAAGGTACAGAGAAGGGCTACCAAAATAAGGGGAATGGAACAGCTCCCCTATGAGGAAAGACTAAAAAGGTTAGGATTGTTTAGCTTGGAGAAGAGATGGCTGAGGGGGGATATGATAGAGATCATTAAGATCATGAGAGGTCTTGAACTCTTGATGGGATAATTTGGATTCCATTTGCATGAAGAGTAGCTGGAGAAGTTAAAGCCAAGAAACTGGCTTATTCTGTGAGCACAGAGGAACTGTTGATAACCTCTCAGCTGCCTGGGCAGCTCCCGTGACAAGATAGCAAAGCCAACAGCTTCTGAGGGCCCAATGGAATAAACTCTATAGTAAATTCAGTGCCCAGTCTTTTAACCTGCATGGGAAAATAAAATGTAACTGCTGATGGAGCCAGCAAAGAGTATGCTATTGCATTGGCAGTTACAAAAGCATGCAGATCCGAATTAGAATGTGAGCTCAGCCTTTTGCATATACTGAGTGAGCATTTTATCTTGGACGAGGGGGAGCTAGGGAGTTTACCATGAGCGCTCCAGGGGAATAGAGGAAAAGCTACCGTCCTTCCCTTTTATGTACCAAAGGGGAAGATTATAGCTGCATTGCTGAGAGATGTTTTTCTTTCTCTTGGTATGTGTCCTGTCTCTCACATCCCTGGGTTGGATCTTACCCCTTCTTCCTTTAGGGAATATCCACTTAGACACCGAAAAATCCTACCTTAGTCCAAACTGATCAGTCTCTCACACTCTCTTGTTCTGATCCCTGATGCAGGGTCTAAAGATATTTCTGCTCCCGTTTTCCTTGCTCCTTTTGTTGACGCGGCCTTACGGATCGGATGCCCTGATGACAAACATCTGGCTCCTCCAGCCCTCCATCCCAGAGTAGGGATGGATGAACCAAAAACGCTCCCACACTTCCAAAAAAAATGCTACTTTAACTAACAAAATCAAAAGCCTTATGGAGGGAACAAAAACCTCCTTCACTGTAGGTCTGCCTTCCTGCTTGGGGAATGGGCCTTCACTAAAAGAACAGGCATCCACTCCAGACCAAAGGAAAGTCTGTAAGAGTGCAAAGGAAGTGTGCATCAGGGTCAGCCTCCAAAGAAACAGACAGTGAGGGGTTAGGCAGGCCCTACTCTAAAGGAAAAATCCAAGATGCTTCTTACTCCTCCAAGCCTCCAACAAAAAATGCTGTACCTGCTCCTTCCCTACTCCTATTAAATAATCTGAGGCAACCAATCACAACCAGCCTCGGAGGTGGGGTCATCAGAATTGTGATCTCAATACTAAGCTGTTATAGTTTCTAATGTGCAGAGGCACAGTGCCATCTGGTGGCTGTCCAAGGAGTTGGCCACAGAAGTAACTTTCAGGCTGATACAGTAAAGACGCTCAGAAAATAGGCGCTTATTGTTGAGTGCCCGCTTTCCTAACATGCGTCCAGACACCTCTCCTGGGCACGCAATGCAATATTTAAATGAGAGGTTGTACTAAAAGGAAGGTGCTAGGGACAATTGTACGCCCCTAGTACCTCCTTAGCAGAGGATGCCCAGGAGAGGTGGCTGTCAGCGGGTTAGGAAAACGGACGCTCGTTAATTGGGCATCCCTTTTCCTAACCTGACCGTTGGCACACTTTTATTTTTTTACTTTTTTTTTTAAATCTTTTTGGTTCCTCCGACTTAATATCACCACAATATTAAGTCAGAGGATGTATGGAAAAGCAGGATTTTATGTTTTTCTGTACACTTTTTTGGGTTGCTCAGAAATTAACACCTGCACTAGGGCAGGCGTTAATTTCTGAGTGTAAAAATGTGCGGGTGCGGGTGCACATTTTTTTTGGTATCTGGGGCAAATAGCTAATAGCATCATCAACATGCACTTGCATGTGATGAACACTATTAGTTTCAGGGGTGGGGGTTGGGCGCACATTTTGGATGCGCTAAACCCCTCATGGTATAAGGGGTTGTGGACGCCCGTCCAAAACGCACGTCCAACCGTGGATTAAACAGTGCTCTCAGCTGAGCGCACTCTATTGTATCGGCCTGTTTGTGATGAGTTCATCTGTGTCTTTGTGTGCGTTCTCCCCTTGTTTTAAAATTTGGTGGCACGTTTGGTGCTTTCCTAGCTCTTCTTTTGACCATATGAGTCCTTTCCAAGTCCGTATTGCCTGCCTCCTTGAGGCTGGTGTGACGCACAACATTTTTGTTAATGTAGGTGGGCTTGAAAAGATTGGGAACCATGGGGTTAGATGGTCAAATCTGTCATTGCAGGAGATAGAATGGAGGCACATGGCCAGGTCAGATGATGGCATGGAAATTCACAATTGTGTCTGTCTTTGCTAAGGATGGGATTGCGGCACATGGTTACATTTCTCATTATTGAGGATTGTAAAGAAGCTTCAAGGTTTGTGTGGGTCAGTACTGGAGAAGAGGCAGGATCATTGCTGGGAAAAGAGAACAAGAAAGGCCAATAGTCCCACTGAAATAAAAGTAACACAGATACTACATTTTAATTTACCTTTCAGGCATGTTTTAGGCCATGTCTTTCCAAACCTGTCCTAGTGACCCCAAATATAGTTGAGTTTTCAGAATATTCACAATGAATATAAATGAGATAAATCTGCATGAATAGGAAACCTAGAATATGCAAATTTATCTCCTGCATATTTATTATGGATGTTCTGGTAACCCAGTTGGCCATGCGGTCTCCAGAACAGGTTTGAGAAGTTCTATTTTAGTCCTAAGTTCTGATAAAGCTTTTAATAATGCTAGAATTCAAAAGGTCTATAAAATCATGAAAGAACTTGAACAGGTAAATGTAAATCAGTTATTTACTCTCTCAGATAATAGAAGGACTAGGGGGTACTCCATGAAGCTAGCAAGTAACTCATTTAAAAGAAATCTGAAAAAAAATATTTTTCACTCAATGCATAATTAAGCTCTGCAATTCATTGCCTGAGGATGTGGTTACAGCACTCAGTGTAACTGGGTTTAAAAAAGGTTTGGATAAGTTCCTAGAGGAGAAGTCCATAAACTGCTATTAATCAATAAGGAATAGTAGCTTGGGATCTATTTAATGTTTGGGTACTTGCCAGGTACCTGTGATTTGGATTGGCCATTGTTGGATAGAGGATGCTGGGCTTGCTGGACCGTTGGTCTTACCCGGTATGACATGCCTTATGTTCTTACGTTCTTTTATTGGTTTGTCTGGCTAAGTCCTAAACTTAACAAAAACAATCAAGAGTTGTGCTCTGTCGCTGTCAGTGAATAAACTTTTGAATGGTATGTTGTATTTTATGTATTGTTTTAATAAAGTAAATACCAACACGATAAATGGAGTGAATTTAATCAAAAAATGTGTGTGTGGATTAATTTACCAAAATAATGAATGGAGTCGGAGAAAGGTTTCATACATGGTGTAGGTGCCCAACACCACTGTTGAGGTGGTCTTATAATCATTAACCTTCCTCCCCCTCCTCGAGTTCTTTTAACAATTTTTTAAAAAAGTTTTTGTTGAAATTTGTGTTATCCCAAAGAAAACCTGAAGATTCTTCCGTGGCAATATAATATTTTTAAGTGCGTGTTCTGCAAATATTAACTAGATGAGACTCTAAAAGATGTCAATAAAGGGTATATAAACAGTAGAGATGTGAATCGTGTCCTCGATCGTCTTAACGATCGATTTCGGCTGGGAGGGGGAGGGAATCGTTTTGTTGCCGTTTGGGGGGGTAAAATATCGTGATATATCGTTAAAATCGTTAAAACCCGCTAAAACCCACCCCCGACCCTTTAAATTAAATCCCCCACCCTCCCGAACCCCCCCCAAATGACTTAAATTACCTGGTGGTCCAGCGGCGGTCCGGAACGGCAGCGGTCCAGAACGGGCTCCTGCTACTGAATCTTGTTGTCTTCGGCCGGCGCCATTTTCCAAAATGGCGCCGAAAAATGGCGGCGGCCATAGACCAACAGGATTCGACGGCAGGAGGTCCTTCCGGACCCCCGCTGGACTTTTGGCAAGTCTTGTGGGGGTCAGGAGGCCCCCCCCAAGCTGGCCAAAAGTTCCTGGAGGTCCAGCGGGGGTCAGGGAGCGATTTCCCGCCACGAATCGTTTTCCGTACGGAAAATGGCGCCGGCAGGAGATCAACTGCAGGAGGTCGTTCAGCGAGGGTTCCGGCGCCTCGCTGAACGACCTCCTGCAGTCGATCTCCTGCCGGCGCCATTTTCCGTACGGAAAACGATTTGCGGCGGGAAATCGCTCCCTGACCCCCGCTGGACCTCCAGGAACTTTTGGCCAGCTTGGGGGGGGCCTCCTGACCCCCACAAGACTTGCCAAAAGTCCAGCGGGGGTCCGGAAGGACCTCCTGCCGTCGAATCCTGTTGGTCTATGGCCGCCGCCATTTTTCGGCGCCATTTTGGAAAATGGCGCCGGCCGAAGACAACAAGATTCAGTAGCAGGAGCCCATTCCGGACCGCTGCCGTTCCGGACCCCCAGGTAATGTAAGTCATTTGGGGGGGGGGGGGGTCGGGAGGGTGGGGGATTGAAGGAGGTAGGATTTGGCAAGGAAATGTTTAAGTTATTTGGGGGGGGGTTCGGGATGGTGGGGGATTTAATTTAAAGGGTCGGGGATGGGTTTTAGCGGGTTTTAGTGTGCCGGCTCACGATTCTAACGATTTATAACGATAAATCGTTAGAATCTCTATTGTATTGTGTTCCATAATGGTTTAAGACGATATTAAAATTATCGGACGATAATTTTAATCGTCCTAAAACGATTCACATCCCTAATAAACAGACTTCCCCGGTTATGGTTGGTGTGTCCATCTTCTTGCTGGTAGTCCCGACATGTTTCAGACATGAATGCCTTTCCTCAGGGAATTTGATGACTGCTGGAGACCAACTTCACGGAGTCTGTAGCCCTTTGCTCAACGATTCCTCAAGAGCTCAGTATTTCTGCCACAAGGCAATCTTCCTCTATCTATCGCCAGGAAGAATCGCTGTACTGTTTGGTGTATTTTTGATATTCTTTAAGTCCTAAACTTAGCCTGACAAACCAAGTTTTAGCTGGATATCATTATCCACCTAATACTTAGATAAAAAAGATACATTAAAGGGCCATTGTAGGTCACAGCAATGTTATAGTTCAGTTTATTGATTTATTAAGCAACTTCTGGGACTTCAAATAGTTCAACTCAGCTCTCACTGAGATTTGAAATTCATTCCCAACCTGTGGTACTGCAATTACAAACACCCACATTATGCAGTGATCAGAGCAAAACTTACACGTTTGAGCTGCTGCCGGCTGGAACTCTTCAGATGATCTAAGAGCCCATCCAGATTTATATCAGCCAAGTTTAGCAAACAAATATTTCGGGCCTTTGCCTCTCATACAGTGAAAGACAATGGTCAACAACCTAAACGTCGCTCTCTCAACTCTTGGTAATCAACGAAAGGAGGCAAGCAGAGAGATTGCCCTCTCATATCTAGATTTATTGCAAACCAGTCTGGCTGAACTATTTTGTATCAATTGAAGTTTTTGAGGGAGTCAAAATGGTAACCTCAGCAATAGTGCATTACAATAATCTAAAACTCCCATAGTTAAGGCTACTACTATTGTTTTCAATGCATTAATGTGATAGGTGAATATCTTCTATTATTTATGTATAGTCTGCAATTTGACACTTCAAAGCAGATTACATTCAGGTACTGGACATTTCTTCTGTCTTCGGACAGGCTTGCAGTCTGTCTGATTCACTAAGGCTTTTCTCCCATTCGGTGTCTATGGGAAAACACCTAAGTTTATACCTGTGGACTGGAAACAAGAGGGTAAGGTGACTTGCCCAAGATCACCAGGAGTGGCAGTGGTTTTCCTGTTTCATAGCCCTGCTGCTCTAACCACTAGGCTATTCCTTCTCTCCAGTTTCATTTGAGATGGCACCAGATCCAGAGCCTAGGGGGCATTCTGGGCCCCACTAAGCCACGCCGTCTTGGAGATATGCTGGGGAGGGAGGATGCGGTGGCTTGGAGGTCAGAAAGGTTGGAGCTAGGTGGGAAGGGGGGAAGGGAATATTCACTGGGAAGCAAAGCTTTGTTCTTGCAGGGTTCTTTACCTTAGGGCTGCCTGTAGAGGTGATAGAGGGGTTGGTTAGAGATCTCTCAAGATCCATGGGATCTTTGCACATGTGGGGGTGTTGATCGGGCTACGATGGCCCCTTTTTAAACTTCCTGGGTGCATGGGATGGTGTTAGGATCCCAATGCATTCGGGGAAAATAGTGTGGCTTGCGATTTTTTTAGACAAGCTGTGTTATTTTATTCATTTCAGTTATCCTGAAATCTGGAGCATTTGAGCTGTGAGCCACTGGTTTCTGTTACCGTACATGGTGAGCTCAAATTAAGTTTTGTCCATCTTCCCATCATCGGATTTCATTCCGATGAGGAAAGTCATGCAGGACTCATCCATAAGTACAGAGGGAGGGTCCTGCATGACTTCCCTCATCACAACAGGAATTTACCCCTGAAAAAAAGCCATCGCAAAACTGCCCACCCTCTCATGCAGGAAAATGGAACGGCTCCAGGGTCGGGAATAGGCCGAGTCCCAGCAAACGGCGTCTGGAGAATTCATTTTGAAATCTCCTCGCCTACTTTAAGCCTCGCTTTCTTTCCAGCTGCAAAGTACAGCAGATGAAAGATGCTCAGGGCACTGGCTGCCATGGGACTTTTGAAGGCAAACTGAAGGCACTATAAAACCTGGCCTCCGAATAATGAGGGACACTAGGTTTGCACTTTAATTAGCTGCAATTGGCATGATAAAGGAGATCTCACTAGCTAACGTGTCTCCCGAAAGATGACCTTAAATTCATGCCTTTTCTGTTGGCTTCTTATGCTAACAGCGTGTATAGCTTATAGTAATTTATTTACAATTTGTAAATACACAGTACATTGCATGAGGGCGCCTAATTGAACTTTGCATGCTGAATTAACTGCAATGTTTGTTATTGAAGTAATATGACAAAACTAATTGTGGAAAAAATATTTGATCACATAAAACAACAGCCAACAGCTCCTCTGTAATGAAAACAAAAGCAGAAAATCAACTCGTCAAAGCAGCTGTGGTGCCATTTTTTTTTCCTGGTGGTCTGACATTTTGCCTCCAGAACTGAGTGATGCAATAAAACACTAAAATTTAGCATGCCTGTTCTTTCCTCACACGTTAAAAAACAAGTTTACTCCTAATAAGCAAATGGTATTCCAATGCATCGGGAGTTAATGCTGAGAAAAACGATGTGCTGAGTATAGCGCACTTTTCAGTATTGGTCAGGTTTGCTAACAATGGCAGGCAAGAAAAAGTGCCTTGACTTTATTATCATTATTGACTTTAGAAAACTGGAGGCTCTCTGGGACCTCCCAAGCCCTGCGTCCTGTTAGGACTCAGAACCCTGAGCCTGACAAATTTTGCTTCAGGACCCCCAAGCTGTTATGGGAACTCTATCCTTGGACCTCTAAGTATGAGGGACTCTGCCCAGGATCCGAGGGTCAGAGGGAGTCTGCATCAAGAACAGAGATCTATCAACACTGCAACCCACCTACCTACCACCCATTCTCTAGCACCCACTCCCACCTACCTTCTTATCCCCAACCACTCATTAACCCCCCTCACACACACAGACCAACCAACCTACCTACCCCATTACCCTTTCATTAACCCACCCCCAAATCACCCTAGAGGCCCCCATGTAGGCTCTTCTCCATACCTTATTAATGCATGAGTAAAGTGTAGCACATAAAAATGTACCCTACAGGTGGAGTAAAATACTATGCTATAACATTGGACTCTGGGTATATGTAGCCAGTTCAGACTGCAAACATGGCAATTAGCTCACAGTTGTTGAATTAGCACTTTTTCATTGCATGTGTTCTTCTCAGCAAAGCTTTTAATTGTATATGTTTTGTTCACCATCCAGGGCTTTACTATGGGCAGTTTATAAATATAAATAAATGCAAATTCAATATTCATGGAAGAGCACGGTGCAGGTTTTGGGTGTTGCACCTCTGCTGCCCCTACTCTTGCCTTGCCCTGCTAACACAAGCCTCAAATGGCTCTCCAAAACAAGATGGAGAGGAACAGGCAGTGGTGGCATATGTTTTCCCGATTTTAATGTCTTATGGCTTGAGCCAACTTCCACTCCTGACTTTCTATGGCTATAAAAGTCTTTTTAGGAGCAGGACTCCCTTTTTTTCTCACTGCTATTATTACTTGTACTTCTGAAAGGCTTATGGCTTGAGCCAACTTCCACTCATGATTTTCTGTGGCTATAAAAGTTTATTTAGGGGCAAGACTCCCTTTTTTCTCACTGCTACTACTACTTGGACTTTTGACAAGTTGAGCTAGCTCTGCAGTAACATCCAATCCTCTGCCCCTGCTATTCTTCTGTCCACTGCTATTCCTTTCTCTCCCCTTTGCTTTGCAGTGGCATGATGGAATTGGAAGTGGGTACTGGGGGTTTTGCTGTCACAAAATAATTTATTGTTCCCAGAGAATGTGGTCAAGACTAGTAGTATGGCTGGGTTTAAAAAAGGTTTGGACAATTTTCTGGAGGACAGATCCATAAACAATTGTTTGCCACCTAGACTTGGGTGTCTTCTCTTCTTACTTCTTCGAGTGAGCAGTAGGGAATGTACTTTTCTATTAGGATCAACTGAATTCTTCCAAGTGACCCAGACTGCCCATTGTCAGAGACAGGATGCTGAACCTGATGTACCTTTGGTCTGTGACAGCATGACACTGTTTTGGTTTTGAGGTGTTAGGTGGATTCTTAGGTGCTGCAGTGATGGCCACTCCCACAGGGAGGAGCCCCACGGGGAACTGCAGTACCAGGCTAGACTCAGATGCACAAACACAGAGATAATCTTTATTGTACAGCTTGTAGAGTTCACCAGAGGTGGCAGTAGTGAGTAGATTCCTGCAGCAGCAGTCTGGGGTCCTTGGCTGAGGAGACCCGTCCCACAATGGTGGTATAGGGAGCTCCGATGCAGATTTTCAATGAGGAGCACAGACTGATAGATGTTAGATTACTCACACTTTTGTAGCTGTAATGGTGGTTCCCAGCAGGTAGAAGAAATAGCAGGCACCAAGGTAGACAGCTCAGGCCCTCGAGGAGTGAGTACCTGGATACTGGATAGGCACCTGGAAAGAAGCATAGGGCCCCCGAGGAGTGGGTACCCAAGTTAGTAAAACCCCAGGGTAGAGAGAGCTTCCAGCAGCAGCGAGAAGTGGCAGAGCAGCTTAGACCAGACGAATCCAATCCTTGCTAACTCAAAGTCAGTCAGCAAATGGGCAGCCTAAATACCCGGATGTTGTGACGTCACTCGAGGGGGGACGCCCCCGACGTTGGAATAAAGATGTGGGTAGTGCGCGCGTGCACCCCAGGAGGCCCTCAGGTGAATCATGGCGGAAAGCCTTGCCATAGCCGTTCCGCGGACGCCGGAGAATGCGGCAAGCAGACGCGGCGGTCGCCACTTTCCCGAGGCTGGTGGGGAAAGCGAATATTGAGGTGAGGCATGTGGGGCGAAGCCGTCTGAGTCCGACGGACGCAACAGACACCTCATGTTCTTATTTTCTTAGACAGAAGGAATGAGGAGACAGACAGAAAAGGCCAAAAAAAAAAAAAAAAGCAAAAACAATCTGAAACAAATAATAAATGCAAAGAGCTGGCAAAGAGTTTATATTTGATTAGGATTGTACATTGGATTTTCTTTTGTGATAATTAATTCAATTTGATTCATGTTTGAGTCCTAGAGCCTTGGCAGACTCCTCCACTTTGCAATGGCTTCGCTCCTGGCTTTCCCACCTCCACTTACAGCCTGGTGATAAACTGCATAAATGTCAACAAATGAGTTCTTTAAATATCCCTGTGGAATATCACAATTCAGTATTTGTAAACTGGCAGACTGCGTTCAGTTTTCCATTCATTTCCACTTCTACACTCAGAAACATTAGGCAGAACTCGTAACAGAAAACCCTCACAAAATTCTGACAGCAAAGTAAACTCTACATTATCCCTTTTCATCTTTTCAGACGGAGGAAGTATATTTATATTACTGAGAAAAGCATTATTTGCTCATTATAAACCTTCATTTAAATTTACAAAGGTAAGGGTACGCATTGAATAGAATCGGATTTCATTTGTGGAGGAGTCATTTGCATCCTAGCCCAAGAAAGAGAAAAGGATGTGGAAGTGGCAGACTCATAACCAAATGAAATGCATTTTTCTAATGTTGTATGTACCTCCGGCAGCGATTTACGGCACTGTAGACTGCTGATTTTACTTTTGGTAAATTAACTCTTGCTGCCCATAAGTTTTGCTTTTGGATTTGCCAATAAACGTAAAAGCCCTTTTTTTTTTTTTTAACCAAAATGGCTTTGATTCAATGGATGCTAATTTGCAGATTATTAATATACTGCTCATTAAATGTAAAGATACTCCCAGTTATGCACTACCCGCTGAATAATTTAGAAAGTAAAAACATAGTTATGTGAGGGTGGGTGTGGACAGAGAGACAAAGAGAGGAAATGACTGAAGACAGAGAGAAATGGAATGCATGTCAGAGAAAAGCCTTCGGTCGCAGGGACCTGTTCAGTAATCCGTGATCTTTCACCGGAGAGAAGGGAGACAGACAACCAGATGCAGGAGGGAGTTACTTTGTGGGCATGTGAGGGACAAGCATTCTGTCCCTTCTACCCCCACCTCCCCTCTAGGAGATATATAAAGCTAAGGGTAGGAGGGAATGATAAATAGTGAGAACTGGGATTTTAGTAGGTCGTGATGTCTTTTATCAGACCGACAGAAAAATATTTTGTAGAATATGAGATTTAGAGGCTACATAGTTCTCTCCTTTAGATGTGACCAAAAGGCTGAAGGAGAGCGATATTTAGATAAAGGCAAACAAATCCACATTACCTCATCCTTTACACAAACTGCTTGTGCTTAACAACATTAAAACACCACTCAGGATTCATCCAAGAACTGTATTCATCTATTTTTATATTCTGCTTTTATGCATTTAAAGTGAATTACATTCAGGTACCGTCTGACTTTTGCTGACCATAGTGGGCTCACAGTCTAAAGGGACGTTTCGCATGCGATAGCTAAATCGGGGGCGGAGTCTTCCCCGGAAGAGGAAGAGTCGGGGCGTCGTCGGGGTGTACTCCGCGATGACTTTGCTGACGGGGCAAAGGTAGGACACCTTATCGCTGCCAGTAGCGCACCCAGTAGCACCACCTTTTACGATGGCGCTATTGGATGCGAAAGCCGGCGGCGATGGCACCGCGGAGGTGCCATCGCTGCCAGCTTTTGCAGGCCCAGCCCCCGCTTCGCCCCCCACCCCCACCCCCCGTTACTGCCGGATTCTCTAAGGTCTGCGACCTTAGAAAATCCAGTCCTAAGTCTGTATCTGAGACAATGGAGATGGAATGACTTGCCCAAGGTTACAAGGAGCAGCAGTGGGATTTGAACGCTGGTTTCCTACTTGACTACTCTTCCACTCCTAGCTTGCAAGTAGAATCTAGGTACACTAGCAAACACACACAGCAAACTCTCAGCTCCTGGTGAGCCTTCAATATGCAGGATGGTTAGGGTTAAGAAGCCTAACTGGGGAGCAGACTAAATATGTTAAGCTGACTGCTCGCTCTCTCTGAGAGCTTCAGTGGTGCACCTGTAGTGTCTTATCTGTCCTTAGCTTGGGTAGCAACAATAAGGGAAACACAAAGGCTACTAAATCTAATCCAGGAAAAAGGCCTTTGTTGCTATACTTTATTCTTTTGTACATTCTTATATTCACTTTCACATTACCATTTTTGTTGTTCTTCTAATTATATTTTTTTTACATAATGGAGAAGACCTCAATACTGAGCTGAAATGTCAAAATCTAAAATAAACTCTTAAATGTTTTCTATGAAATGTTTTTCTTTGCAATTTTTCTTGTGTTTACTTAAAATACAAAACTGTGCCAGGTGCTATAATCTCAATGTCATTAAAGTATCATCTCAATTACACTTATCTTTGTTACAAAATCAGTTTTCTTGCTTTATTTTTGCTTTTCATTGACAGCATTTCTTCATATTTTTTTCAACAAGTTGCCTCTATAGTTGGAATAATTTCAAGAAAACTCCGATGTTGCCGTTTCATGGGAGAACTACATAAGGGTTTGAGACAAGTTCTACAATCAGGAATTAATATCAGTGCCTTAAAACTGCATCTTCTGTTTCATGAAAGCACTTACTGTCAACGCTCCATCTTGACGGGACTGCACTGGTTTGTTCCATGTGGCTATGCAGGCACAAATAAATCATGGCATGGAGCTTCATTTATAAATTCATTGAAGGGTTTGAAATTTGTATCCAATCAGAGCACACCTCGTACAGAAGGGAAGAGCCCAGTAACTCACAATCTAGTGGGAGCACTGAGAGGCGCCGAGGATCACCTTGCTGGTGGCTGGAAATAATCAGTAAGAACTGCTTGCAGAAAGTTTTAAATCTTAAAAGTATTGGGAAGAACTAAACTATTAGGGTATATTATTTACTGTGTTTGTGTGTTTGTTTTAAATAGGTAGTCAGAAAGTCAGGCAACAAACAGAAGTTTGTGTGTTTTGTTTTAAATAGGTAGTCAGAAAGTCAGGCAACAAACAGAACTTTGTGTGTTTATATTTTAAATAGGTAGTTTGGAAGGAGGTATCTTCAAAGGATACTAATGAAGCATTAGAGTTAGGGGATCCCAACAGGGGTGTGATATGTGATATTTTATATACTGTGTGGTTCCTGCTGCATACTTTATAAAATAAAGGCATAACTTTAGATGCGTGCAGGTGCTAAGTTATGCACACAATTGAAAATTACCCTCTCTATATACTCACAGATGTATGTAGTCCAATAAAGAGTCCTGTTCTTCTCTACTTCCTTATATATTTCTTATTTTACATTACTTGAACATTTTGCTTACAAACACCAATTCAAATGTCTGACAGTTCTCACATCCACACTCATCCACATGCACATAAAAAAGAGAAATAAAAGCGCTAGTTACATCTGTCAGAATAGGATCCTATCCACAGATTAGTGAGGGATAAGGAACAGAAATAAAGAGAATTTCCAATGGTGGAAATTTCTAACTTGCTCATTAGGATTGGTTTAATTTAAAAACAGGAAACAGGAGAGGCGAGAACCTTAAGCCATCTGAACCATTAGAAGAAACAGAATTTTCTAGAAGCAAGCTTGCTGCAAATCCACATATCTAAGAGAAAACATTCTACATGAAGGCTGTCTAGCCAGACTCTTGGAGGTTGCCATGTAGCATTCCGCCTACCCATCTTCTTCTCCTTCCCTCCCCAAACGTGATAAAGAAGCTTCAAAATATGGGTAAGCACAATACCACAGCTTTATTCACTTTAAATCTTTTTCCAAACTGAGGTACATCAAGGTTCATTAAATTTGGATTTGTTAATTGATTAATTATGCTGGTTACCACCTTGCCTTGGGAGGTGCCTATTGAACCACTGGTGTGAGGAATGGGCCCAACCTCCCTGTGCTTTTGAAGGGGTGGTATAATTTTGGGGGTCAGGAGGCCTCATCCAGCCATGCAAGCTGTGATTAGTCCAACCTTCCCTATCTAAACTTCTGGCATAGTATGAAGGCCCCACCCCTGTCATACAAGTAGATAGTATCCAGACTTTCTGACCAAAATTTAAAAATATTTTTCTTGTTCACTTCAGTGGTGCATGGAGGGCCCATCCTTGTGGAGTAGGTAAGACGTCATCATAAGTGAATTGTAACTTTAAAGATAAGAAACAGTAGGTACAATGACACAAATGCCTGGATGAGCCCCCAGTTTACACCACCAAAGCTGCAACTAAAATGGAGGTCCTATCTCCCCTTATCCCCCCTGCTCCCTCTTCTAACCCTCTCCAAATTAATCCTGAATTACAACCCTCCATCTCCCGTCCCAGCAAATGTAGGTGGGTGGGACACACTGGCGGTGAGGAGCAAAGGAAGAGGCCAGGGCTAGGACCTTGACCCCCTTTTTACTAGCCACCAGCCAGTCCTGCCCCAGCCCCCACCCCCTCTCTAGAGCACAGATGAACCCCAAGGTTCCACCATGGGCTCCAATAGTGAATCCTCTTCTGGCAGAGACTCCTTATTCCTAATAGTTGTGGACATCCCTCTGATAGCTGCCTCACGTATGTCTTCATGGAATATATTTAGACCAGAGTCCATTAGGTGGATCACATCAAGTCTATACAGGGTGAGTGTCAATTCTGAGAGTGACATGTTGTGTACGATGAAAGCAACAGTGAGCTCTGCATTTGTTTAGAACCATGTTTCAGCTTCCTTCTAGTCCATTAAATGGTTTCTGGGTTTCTTGATCCATGACATATGAGCCGCCGGATGACGTTTCACCAGACAGTTCTAGTCTGTGAGAACATTTTGATTATCCTTGTAAGATCCCTTTGTGCCTTCCTCCGAAACTCAATGCTATGTGTCACCAACAGGTCGTTACCTCCAATATGTGTTATCAGCACATTCAGTGGGGTTGAAGCATCTGCTTATGTGGAGCAAAGTTGTCAGGAGCTGGTCTCATAACATCCCTCAGGATCCGATCCACTGAAGGCACATTTCTTGAGTTGGTAGGCCCAAGTGTTGTCCTGCTGAGCCTGCAGAGGATCTTTTGGCCACCCAGAGGATGTAAGAATGACCACATATCCAAAACCTCTGGACACACATAGGTTAGTGAGTAGCTGCTCATGATAAGAGACATAACGAGAGAGAATAGAAGTGCTGGTTAGAACCTGATACTTCCATAGCAGAGTCTATACTGCTGAATATAACAATCCCCAATCGACTAGCAAAAACATTCAAAAGATATTTTCACTTCTTTGCACCCAGAAAAATTTTTTATCTCAATAAATTGACCTTTAGAATATCTTTCTATGCGTGGCTTTTACAAAAGCCTGTTTACCGGGGTCATGTATAATCATCGGCGCAGACTTGTACTTTTTAGAAAACGTTTTAAATTATTCTATATAAAAAATTAACATTACTTTCCTCATAGTGAAACATTTCCCACTGTGCTTCAGGGACCACTCCCACTTATCCATGGGCACAAATAGGTAAAAAGTAGCAGCAGCTTTTAGTCTGCAAGTTTTGTGGCTGCTTCCTTACAAAATAAAACTAGGCAAGTGTTTTCCCTTTTAGCGTTTGCTGAAATGTGTCTCTCCAGCCTATCCATGCTATTTCTCACTCTTCCTCTGTGGTTAGGGCAGCTGCCCCTGCTAATCTCATAGGGGCCAATGCAATATGCCGAGCGCACTCAACGCGTAGTTAGACGCGGGTAAAATAGGCGCCAATCAATCCCCTAATGCAATAAAGGGATTAGCTCCTATTTTACCTGCATCTAACGCGGAGTGAATGAGATAGCGCTCATCACATGCAAAGGCATATGAATGAGCCTATTACTCATTCACTCCCAATGCAAAAAGATAAATGTGCGTCTCAGACGCACATTTATCGCTCAGATATTAATGCCTGCCTGGAGCAGCGGTTAATGCTGAGCGCATTGAAAAGAAGAACAGAAAAGCAGAAAAAACTGCTTTTCTTTACTTCTTTTTTAAAGTAAAAAAATAAAACAAAACTCGGCAGTGTGCCGAGTTATGAAGACCAACGCTGATAAACTCGGGGGCCGTTTTCATTACTGGCAGACAGGCAGCCGCGGGGAGGTAGCACTAGGAAGGAGGCACTAAGGTCGCGCAAGCGACTCTAGAGCCTCCTTCCTATCCTAACTCAATGTGCTCCCCCTTTGGGGCACCATGCACTCGTAAAGAGAGCGGGCGCTGACTGTTCAGCGCCCGCTTTCTATGCGCCTTTATTGCATCGGCCCCGTAGGCGGCAGAAAAGTAATTACGTAAACAGGCTTCCACCCAGCCCAGGTATTCCTAAACTTTGAAAGGGAATGAGAGGAGAGGGGGATGGATCATTACCTGCCAAATATAAGCAAAGACTTTGATGGTTTCTAATTCTTAGCTGTCTAGCCCAAAGCCAGTTGTGTTCCCCGTTCAAGTTAAGACGCAGAGGAATATCCACTGGCAGTGATTCCACATCCCCCAGACCCTGTAACTCCTGCTCTTATGAGGGGCTGACTCAGAATGGGACATGGACCCAGCTGCTAGAGGTGGAGGCTTGAGCCAAAACTAAGAGGGCATAGGCCCCCAACGCTCACCCATATATCTGCCTTTGGTAGGGGATCTTCAAAATTGCCCTTCTAATAATGAAGTTTAGTTTTGGCCTATAAGTTATTTGTTGGTTAAGGTATTATGAAAGCTACTAAAACTAGTTTAACATGCCATTTAGCACCAAAACTGGATTTGGTGCTGTTCTGCCTGAGTCAATGACTCTTACAAATTCTGCAACATTTAGGGCTGTGGAGGACAGCAGAGCAATTCAGCCATTTTCAAAATTATCCAGGGTATCAGTCTGGCAACCAGATCAGCCATATATATATATATATATATATATATATATAAATCTTGGAGATACGCGTGCGGTTGGGCTTTGTGTGCGCTGAGCACATTTTTAAAATGGTCCGGCCATGCGCCTATCTCCCAATACTCATAGAAGTGCCAGGCCTGAAGAAAGGGTTGGGCCAGGGGGCGGGGTCTTGCTGGGGAGGGTCAGGGCAGAGGCCGGCTGGGGAAGCACGCACCGGAACTTACTCCTGCTTGGAGGAGCGAGTAAGTTCTTCAACAACAACCAAAAATGCTAGTTAGGATATGTTTGGGGGTCAGGGAGGAGAGGAGAAGAGGGAGGAAGGATTAAGTTAGGGTTAGGGCCCAATCGCGTCACCGCGCAATTCTTCTAAAATCCACCCCCCTACGTGCAGAGTAGGCCACCCGCCCACACATGTGCACATGGACATTAAAATCCAGCGCACATATGCGTGAGGGAATTGCATTTTATAACATACGAACGGCAACGCACGCCTGTTATAAAATAGCCACATCCATGTGCGTGTGCGGGCCTTTTAAAATCTACCCCTTAATGATTAAGGGTAGTAAGTTCTGCATCAGCAAGTTACCCCATGTTCATTTCTTCCCCAAACCATAAAAGTCAGGGCCCTCAGTGGCTGCTGTCTGAATCCAATTCCCCTTTTCCCACTGTCGTTGAAACAGAGAGCAATGATGGAGTTGCATTAACAGTATCACAGCTTAACTGTTAAGGGTAGCAACTGCCACACCAGCGAGTTACTCCCATGCACTCTTTTCTTTATTTCCAACCTCTAGCCTTTAGGGATCCGTAGTGTTTATCCCATGCCCCTTTGAATTCCTTCACTGTTTTCTTCTTCGGAAGAGGTGCTCTCAAGGCGTAATCAGGGGCAGGAAACCGTTTACGTGCGTACTTTGGGTTTTTGGAATGTGTGCACGTAAATGTATGCATACGTGTTTGCACCTGCTCCCAAGCAGACTTACCCACTCAAGTCCGCCTTGAAAATTCAGGCTGAAGTCCGTGTGCACTTTCTTTTCACATTCTTCAGCCTCTCGCAGGCTGATATGATATTACCCTCAGAGAGTCCAATTTTCCATAGTCTACACACGTCACTAAAGACCCACCTAGATAGGCCCACATAGATAGGCCCATGCTCCCTCCAGATGTCATGCTGGCATCTGGAGGGAGCAACACAGTTTATAAAATACTGCGTATTATTTCTGCGCCAAAAGTAGGCCGATACATTTTAGTACGCTCGTGTATTTGTACTGGAGAAATAGTATACTTTCTCTGCCCATTTTATACAATTGCTTGCATATATTTTTACCCCGGTAAAAAATGTAGCATATACCCTGAGTTACAAGCAGAGGCAGGTATTTTCTAAAGAATACGTGGTGCATGTACTTGCAAGCACTAGTTCACCCTGACCTCCACCAGTTTGCCTCTACCCTCCAGCACTTAACCCTGATCCCCACCTCTTAACCCGGACCTCCCATCTAAAAATTGCAGTCGAAAGAAAAAAAATGGACCTTCACTTTCATAACTCATCAAGGGTTCAGAGATTGTCGGGGGCTCCTTTATTTTCGGCTCTGGGGCCCAGATCAACTAGGCTACAGGAAACGAGGAATCGGGCTCTCTCTTGGTCTGCTCCCTTCCTGAGAAAATTCACCCTTTGCAAGATTATGGTATTCTATATTCAGAAAGCAAGCGAAGGCTCTCCTTTTTCGCGAAGCTTTTTTAATCTGCTTGGATTTCTTTCAGTTAATTAGTTGTCCCTCTTTGATTCCGCTGTTTGTTCTAATACTGTGCATGTTTTGTTGTAAGCCACCCCAGAACAGGTTCCTGGTAATGGGCAGGCAATAAATTGCTGTAAATAAATAAATAAATAATTGGGCGGGTGCAAGAGTGTGCAAACAAGTATGGTAATGCCTGCTCCTACACCGCTTACCAAGGTGCGCTTCAGTCCGAAACCCGCCCTGGGACACCCCTACAGCACCCCTCTTTCTCCCTGTTCATGTTTACGCACAACACCGCAAGTACACACGTGCGCCTGATGCATGCAAAACAGCACAAACACATGCACACGCTACTTACAAGCAGATATGCCGATTTTACATGTGTAACCTCCACGTAACTCGAAGAAGACCAGGCCCATACTGTACAATCTTACAGCTGGTGCTCGAGAGCAAAACAGATGCTGAGATCTTGATTAACCAGCGTGTTTTCCTAAAGACAGGCAATGAAGGACAATCCTACATAAATTCAGAAAATATTTGCTTCTTAACTTCATGTTGCTACAAATGAAGCCATAATTATATTCTGAGAGGATTTACTTAGTTTTAATTTATAGAAGATGTATTGTGACATTCAGGATTGGATGTCTAAGAATGAATTATCATGCAATATATCACCATTGTCTCAAATGTTACCTTCAAAAGCCCGTCTGCTTCTTCTAATTCAAAGGCTGTCAGCCCTCCGCTTTTCCTGAAGTTGGTTTTTTTTTGCCATCTTCTCCTGCTGCTGACTTGGTCCTCTTCCAGTCCTGCTGCTGGCCCCGATTCTACCTTCCTTGCTGCCGTCTGAACCTGACCCATTTCCTGACTCCCCTATTGCTTGCTCTGCCTTCCTGTTGATTGAGCGTCCTCTGGTTCAACCGCTGTCCTTCCCAGTCACCAGCCTCTTCTGCTGCTTACTGAGCACCCTCCATTCCTACCCCTGTCTCAATCACCAACTTTTCTTCTGTCCTGTTTTCCACAGTCTCTTGCTCCTGCTTCAGCCCTCCGTTCCTCCTGTGCTGCAGTCTTCCTCATTACTGAACATCCACTAGACAGAGTCATTTGACTGGTCATTTTGTAGCAGGTCCATTTTTGCCCAGGGTCACTGGTTGTGCAATCTTTGCCTCCTCTGCTGGAACAAAGTCACAGTCGGTGTTGAATTTCGAGTTCTTCTTATGTGCCTCATTCCCAGAGATGAAATGCTGCAAAAGGTTCTCCTTCTTCTTGAACTACCCGATAATAATAACAGCGTCGTGACACTTCAGATGGCGACATTAATCCTATTACCTGCAGCTCCCCATGAACTTTATTTAATTTTCTTTTAGGAAGTTTGGAATGAGACAACTTTACAAATGAAATAACTAAGGTAATCCACTAGCCAGCACATAAAAATGCTAAACGATATGGCGCCTCTGCATTGAGGCTTGGTGTGCATACTAAGTCCATTTACTGTGCTATTCACACGTAGGCTAACTGGTCCCCGCTGACACTAGCAGGTATGAGCTAAAATGATCGCATATTGGAATGTAAATGAAAGAACATCCTTTGCAAAGTTGACTTTAGTGGGTACACAGGAAATAGCTTGGTATACTCTTCTTGTGTGCCATTTTACTTATGCTTACTAAGGCTGAAATTGTAATAACCCCATTGGGGAAGAGGTAGTAGGGGGATTACATGTTTGCATGCCTGCAAAGTTTGTATGCTAACATTTAACACGGGGGGTGGCGCAGGCCATCCATTGCCCCTTCAATGTGACGGAACTGCCCAATTGCACTGGTAGCCACTGGCCCGGGAGTGGGATGTTGCTCTCAGGGGCCCCCCACTACAACACCACAGATACTGGGTGAGTCCTGGGGTGGTTGGGATGGTGAACTCTGCTGGTTGGGGGGGGGGGGGTTATATTTAAAAAAATAAGAAGAGTTGTGTAGGGCTTGGGTACTTTTTTTTAAACGAATTGTAGAATGAAAACAAAACAGTCCGGGGGTGGACCCAAAATGGCCCACCCCTGGACTGAAACAAGAACGTGCCAAATAGTTTTGGGGTACTGCCCCTAGTAAATAACGTTTCCTGTGCGGTAAACGGCCTGAAAGGCCTTAGTAAATGAGGCCATTAGATATAAGCCCTCTGAGGACAGGGAAATACCCTTGGAAATACATTACTTGAGCATAACTCGCCTTGAGCTACTAATGAAAAGGCATGAGGTAAATGAAAAATAAAACTCTCCTGAAACAATGACCACGGGACCATGATGTCCCAATCACCCACCCTCCTTTCAGTGCCTTGATCCTCCATCACTGGTCACAAGTACAATACAGAGGCTAGGGATGTGCAGCCAAAACGTTTTCGTTGCATTCGTGATACGTATTCATGGGGGGTCAATTCCGTTTCATGCGGAAGTATGGAGAATTCCATAAGTTGTCGATCTGTCAATACGTTACTACGGCGAGTTAAATTCCTGTCCCAGCTAAAATTAAAATTAACTACAACCCCCCCAAGACTTACCAAAACTATATGTGACATAGTGAGGGCAAAGGCGATCGGCGCCATTTTGAGTATTGGCATCTGTCGGCCGGCGTGCAGGAGGTCGCTCCCGGACCCCCGCTGGACTTTTGGCAAGTCTTGTGGGGGTCAGGAGGCCCCCCCAAGCTGGCCAAAAGTCCTTGTGGGTCCAACGGGGGTCCCGGAGCGACCTGCCGTCCGATGCCAGGACTCAAAATGGCGCCGATAGCCTTTGCCCATACTGTCACAGGGGCTACCTGTGCCATTGGTCAGCCCCTGTCACATGGTAGGAGCACAAGATGGCGCCGGTGACCATGTGACAGGGGCTGACCAATGGCACCAGTAGCCCCTGTGACAAAGGCTATCGGCGCCGTGATGAAACCAGCACCGAGGGTGTGAGTGAGTTCCCGGATCCCCCGCTGGACCACCAGGGAGTTTTGGTAAGTCTTGGGGGGGTCAGGAGGGTGGGGGGTTTAAATTTTTATTTAGGAGGCCGAATTAAACAGAAATCTGTTAAATACGTGGGGAGTCGCGATGCGTTTCGCCTCCCCACGTATTTAACATATAGGACAAAATAAGTTGCAGATTACAAATACGTGGAAAACGGATGCACACCTCTAACAGAGGCCCTCATTCTGCACACAAGTGGAAGGGGTCACAGAGGTAGATATTCAGAGCATAGCTGGCTGAACAAGTTAGCCGATAAGCTTATCCGGTGAGCTTGCCCAAAATATTCATTGGTGTGGCTGCGTTGTTAAATATACCTAGGTAAGTTAAAATTAGCTGGATCAGTTTAGCTAGTTAACTTTAAACTACTCAATGGAAGGTTAACAGCCAGATAAGTCTCAATATCACTACTTATCTGGCTATTTTGTCGAATAAGTAGGTCTTTCCCACTACTTAGCCGGCTAACTGGCATCCATTGACATTGGCTGGATATTCAGCTGTTGCCACTTAGGAAGATAAGTCAAAACCTAGCTAAGTGGCAATGACTACTGACCTCACAGTGTCCTGACTCAACCCCATCCCTCTCCTCACACAAATGATAAGGAGCTGCAGTGTCTCAGAGTGACTCAACCCACTTCCTTCCTTCTAGTTCGCACACAAGGGGATCACAGTTCCCTGACTCAATCCCCATGAACACAAGAGTAAGGGGCTGCAGTGCCCCAGTAATCACTCCATCCCCCCAACCAAAATCCAAGGGAACACAGAACCCCAACTCACAGCAGTAAAAAGAGGTCAGAGTGCCCTGACTCAATCTCTACTTATGGGTGTGGTATCCTGACTAACTCTCCTACCCCCTGGCAGGGCCCCCATCTATCCCATTGAAAGAGGGTCTGTCGAAGACTGAAGCAGGAGAGCATGGCACGCTCTCATGTGGCTGCTAGCTGATCTCTTCTCCTGTTTTGCCCTACACAAATACAAGTTTGTATTTTATTTCTTGCTTTCGGTTCGGTATGATGCTTAATTTTCATAATACCGTTCACACTGGATGCATTATTCAAATTTGCTATGGTTGCAAAATGATCTTCAAAGCTGGAAGCTAAGAGGTGGATTTTAAAACGAGCTCGCTTGCGCCCATGCCCGTGCGTATCAGTGTGCGAGCGAGGATATGCCAGAATATCTAATCGTGTGTACACTTACGCGCTTAGGGGTAGATTTTAAAAGGTGCGCGCGGGAGTAGATTTGTTCGCACAACCCGGCGCGAACAAATCTACTCCCGGTTTTATAACGCGCGCGGGCTACCGCGCGCATGTTATAAAATACAGGGTCGGCGCTTGCAAGGCTGCGCAAAATCGGCAGCCTGTGCGCGCCGAGCCGCGCAGCCATCCTCTGTTCCCTCTGAGGCCGCTCCGATTTTGGAGCGGCCTCAGAGGGAACTTTCCTTCTGGCACCCCCCATCTTCCCCTCCCTTCCCCTATCTAACCCACCCCCCAGCCCTAACTAATTCCCCCCCCCTCAACCTTTATTTTATTTATTTATTTTTTTAAAACTGTTTTTATTAAGCTTTTCTTTAACACCATTAAGAGGAATAATAACAAAGGAAAAAGGAAAAGGCAACAAAGCCTCTAATATCAAAGTATTTTTACAAGTTACGCCTGCCCGAGGCGCGCCATGTTCCAGTCCGGGGGCTGGTCCGGAGGCCGCGGTCATGCCCCTGGCCCCACCCCCGGAACGCCCCCCGATGACAAGCCGGCCATGTCACGCCCCCGACACATACCCTGACACGCACCCCCAGGAAAGCCCCGGGACTTACGCGCATCCCGGGGTTTGCGCTCGCTGCCGAGCTTATGCAAGATAGGCTCGGCGCGGGCAGGGGGTGGAAGGGGCAGCTTTTCTGCCCCATATATTTTAAAATGCACCAACCACACGTAAGTATGCTCCTAATTTTAAGAGCTTACTCGAGCACAGCTAGCGTGCATGTGTTTTCCATAGGACTGTGATGGCTTTTATACACGTATGTCAGCAAATTTTCAAACATGGTCTTGCGAGATACATTTCCAGTTTTCCAATTAGCCCACCAGTTTGTCCAGTTAATAGCGAGGTCTTTCAGACCCCTCTTGTTCTTCATCCCGCACGCTGCACAGTTGACCCGGACCCCTCACTCTGTCCTAGAAGCCCTAAAACGTGAGATCTACCGACTCGCTCCTCATCGGGAGCAGCAGTAAAGTTATGCGGATATCTAACGATCGGGCGCTATGGGTTTTGGTTTTAACATTCAGAGTTACTGCATGTAAATCTTGGCCCCGCCCCTGTGGGCCCCTTTTTCAAATCTGCGTTGCTCGCGTGGAAACCACTTAGGCGCTTACGAGTCCATTTTTGCGTGAGCAGCGCTTTTAAAACTGACCTGTTAGGATACTTCTCTGGGAATATATTATCCACATATGTCTTCTGACCCCTGAATGAGTTTTGTTCTCACATTGAAGATTCCAGACTAGTGGGGACTCTTGTGGAAAATTAGAAGCTTTGGGCCTAATGTTAAAAAGCATTTATTTTATACTCTTAAAATCGGGTTCTACATGTTGCAGTGCACTTCACCTATGCAAGTGGGATTTTGAAAATTGATACAATATAAGGCATTAAATTGTCCATAGGATATTCATGTGCAAGGGCACTTTATACTCATAAATGGTTTGGGTTTTTTTAAATTGCTACAAAAGTATGTTACATTTACAGGTGTAACTCCTTTTAAAATTACCCTTTAAGGTTTGCATGTATTTGTGCATGTGCCTATTTATATGATTTGTCTTTTATGTAATTTAAATACATTTATCTCTCTATTTATTTATTTATTGATTGATTTTTTGTGTTTCCTTTGATGCAGGCTCTTGGATGAAACAACATTGCCATTTTGGGATCCGTTAAGATTCTCTCTATCATTTTATGTGTACACTGGTGTTGTGCTTGACTCGGTACATTGCTACATTTCTATTTGAATCACAAATACTTTTCTCTGGTTTTATGTTTAAATGATTTGGGGTATTTTCCCCCCTGTTTCTCTCTCTTGTTTCGTGTCTTTCTTCTCATGGCTCGCACTTCTATGGCTGGCTTACAATAGTCCATATGCAATTTTAAAAGAATATACAGGACTGCAACATTGCACTCTGCCTCAAGTTCAGGGGAAAAAAAAACAGGGGGAATTGGATTCGGACGGCAGCCAAAGCTGGGCCCTGACTTTTAGGGTTTAGGGTACTGATGCGCAGACGTTAGGGACAAAGCGCAGGACTGCTTCAATGGCCAAGCCCAAGTGTAAAGCGCATTCAAGCAGCATTGTCTGACTTATCAAGAAGGCTGCTCACCTGTAAAAATGTTGCTAGCAATAATTTTGTAACGGGTTTGACAGTTGTTTGGTTTGGATTGTAAATATTGCTACCCTTAATATAAGGCTCGGGGGTAACCTGCCCGGAGCGGCAGTTACTACCCTTAATATAAGGCTTGGGGGTAACCTGCACGGAGCGGCAGTTACTACCCTTAACATAAGGCTTGGGGTAACCTGCACAGAGCGGCATTTACTACCCTTAACATAAGGCTTGGGGGTAACCTGCCCGGAGCGGCAGTTACTACCCTTAACGTAAGGCTTGGGGGTAACCTGCCCGGAGCGGCATTTACTACCCTTAACGTAAGGCTTGGGGGTAACCTGCCCGGAGCGGCAGTTACTACCCTTAACATAAGGCTTGGGGTAACCTGCACAGAGCGGCATTTACTACCCTTAACATAAGGCTTGGGGGTAACCTGCCCGGAGCGGCAGTTACTACCCTTAACGTAAGGCTTGGGGGTAACCTGCACAGAGTGGCAGTTACTACCCTTAATATAAGGCTTGGGGGTAACCTGCACAGAGCAGCAGTTACTACCCTTAACATAAGGCTTGGGGGTAACCTTCACAGAGCGGCAGTTACTACCCTTAACATAAGGCTTGGGGGTAACCTGCCCGGAGCGGCAGTTACTACCCTTAACGTAAGGCTTGGGGGAAAGCTGCATGGAGCGGCAGTTACTACCCTTAACAAAAGGCTTGGGGGTAACCTGCACGGAGCGGCAGTTACTACCCTTAACATAAGGCTTGGGGGTAACCTGCCCGGAGCGGCAGTTACTACCCTTAACGTAAGGCTTGGGGGAAAGCTGCACAGAGCGGCAGTTACTACCCTTAACAAAAGTCTTGGGGGTAACCTGCCCGGAGCGGCAGTTACTACCCTTAACGTAAGGCTTGGGGGTAACCTGCACGGAGCGGCAGTTACTACCCTTAACGTAAGGCTTGGGGGTAACCTGCCCGGAGCGGCAGTTACTACCCTTAACATAAGACTTGGGGGTAACCTGCCCGGAGCGGCAGTTACTACCCTTAACGTAAGGCTTGGGGGTAACCTGCACGGGAGCGGCAGTTACTACCATAAGAAACTTGCTGGGCAGACTGGATGGACCATTTGCTCTTTTTCCGCCTTCATTACTATGTTATATGTTGTGATGTTACGTTATAAAGATTTCCTTCGGGGTCATTTTACATTGAGCTTGATGAAGGCAGCATAGCTTCTGAAAAAGCTAGGCACAAATGTATTATATTAGTACAACTGATAAGGTATCACAAATATCTCCTAGAGTTTGTTTGTCGACCTTTATGTTTTCATATCCAAGTGGGCTAAAGTGGGTTATGGGGTCAATAAACCAGTCTAACTTTATATATATCTAGATATTAGAAATTGTAATCATTTCTTCCCATGTTAAAATACATCTGCTAGCAGGAAACTGAATTGTCACCAATGCCAATGTTCGAGCCGTGTGAACCAGTTTCTGTGCTTTTAGGTCACCTGGTTTACTCTTCCTGAAACTGGACTGGACCCCTTCCCAACGCAGGCAAGTGTATTTGGGGGAGGGGGTGGGGAATCACCTGACATCCACTGGGGCTACGGCATTATGAGTCTTCATGCAGAACTGCCTGGGGTGGGGGTGGGGGGTGTTCCTCGCTTTTAAATCTCAGCCCTTCCCGTTTAGCCCAGCCAATGCCATCACATCAAAAGTCTTCGGTCAGAGGGCCACAGAGCCCAGTATACCAACTGGTCGAAAGCTGGGTCTCCCTGCTGCTTAGGTTTTGCTGTACAGTGGCGAGTTGCAAGGGTAACCGGACACTGTAAAATCCCGGTCACACAAGGCCAGGGGCCAATCAGTGGGGGGCAGCCCGGCAGCGCTCCAATCGCCTGCCTGTTTTCGGGGCTCGGTTTGACTCTCCTCCTCCCCCTCAGCTGCGCCGCATTTGTTGCTGCTTCACGCCGTCCTCCTCCTCCCTGGGAGTCGCAGAGGAAGAGGAGAGTCGAACCCGAGCCCCAAAGGCGGGCAGGAAGAATCTGCCTAGGATAAAAATCCAAGCTCGATTTGAAAGGAGAAAAAGGGGAGCGAGGAGGGCTGACTGCACCCCCCCCCCTCCCTCCCCGGCCCTCACGTGTCCGGTCCCGCTCCATAAAAAAAAAAGTTAGCAACCCTACTCTTGCTCCAAGAGTTGTGAATGCCCCCCCCCCCCCTCCACAGCAGGCCCAGCCCTGATGAACAGAAGCCCAGGTCCTGGCGTGACGCCCAGGTCTCCCGTGCAACAGTGCGCGGCGCTGACCCGCCAGGCCAGCATTGGAAGCCTTCGGAGACCCCGCCCTGAATACACATTTTGAATTTGCTCTGAAAGCAACTTTTAATTCACTCTGGGAACTGGAGAACTGTACCTGCAATCTAAAACCTGGCTTGCGTACAGTAAAAAGAAAATAGATGCAGTGAAAAGCCAGTTTGCTCTAATGTACACTATGGGTTTCCTTAACTGATAATAAAATATAAACATTTACATTGCACAGATTATGGGTTTGATGTTCTAAGGTAGCATTTTGTGCTTGATATATATCAAGTTCCTAATACATTGCAGGCATTCTGGTAAGTATGCATAAATCATTTTATTTGGATGTAATACGAGCACATCTAACAACATATCTAATTTTTTTTTTTTTAGCAGTGCATAAATTATTCTCTCCTTTGGAGGGGCTATCCAGGCTGTAGATTTAGAGCACTGAATGTAATGTTGGGACTGGGTATCTCAGCTGAGTGAGCACAACAGCAAGAATGAAAAGCCGTTAGCCTCTGGTGTTATCAGGCTAGGGCATGAGCTGGTGATTTCAGACCTGTGGCCACCAGCCACTAATACCATAGCAGTTACTACTAACTTACGGGTCAATTTTCAGAAAGCCTCTGAGTGGGAAAAAAAAATAACAGATGAATTGTGTCTGGTAATTATTTTTAGGTGAACATTGGGCTGAAATTAACTGACTAGGTTTTCAGATGACAATTCACCTACATCTAGCTTGCCAAAATTTGGCTGCTTAGATTTACGTCTGCTATTTGTGCCACTAGTTTAGCTGCTAAACTTAGCTGATTAGCACTGGCAATCAGTGCTAAAGGGCTATGCCGTCTGCCTGCCTCGGAAACTCCTGTGGAGGTGCCCTCTTTTCAAAAAAATGTTTAAAATATTTAATTTTAAATAAATCCGTTCCGTCCGGTTCCTGTTTCCGGTCACTGGAGTCTCTGCCTGCTGGATTCCTTTCCTGCGGCTCGTCCCGCTCTCCGCGTGGTCCGTGATCAGTCTCCTTAGGCTGTGTAGGGCACGCAGTGGGACAGGGTGGTCCGTGACCAGCCCATTGGGTCCGCCCGTGAAGGTGGGCTGTGTAGGGCGCCCTGAGAGACAGTGCCAATGTCTAACCTTCCCAGCCCTCGTCTGTGATGTCTTCGCATCAGCCCTCGTCTGTGAAACCCTCGTCTCAGCCTTCGAGCTTCAGCCCTTGTCCGCCCTCGTCTCTTGTCCGGCCTGCCGCCTGTGCTGCTCCCTGCAGCAGGTCCGAAAGGGCTGGGAGTAGTCGGAGGACCACTCGGAGACCAACCCTGCGTGGTTGGCCTCATCCAGGCATGCAGGTTGGCAGGGGCCTGGACAGCTTCGACCCTAGATGAGATCCGTCTTACCGCATGGGGCACACCTCTCACCCCTAGCGCTCCCAGCCAGTGGAGCGCAACATGGGGCAGAAGGCATGGCCACTCACCTCCTGCCCCGAAGTTATCCACCTGGCTTGCAATGGCGCCCGTCAGTCCTGAGACCAGCGACCATTTAGATGGCTCCAGCCGGCCTGACATCAAAATGGTGTCTTCTCAGGGCCAGCCAGTGCCATTTTCTTGTGATTCTGCCAATAACAAGTTGATGGTCGATGTGTAGTTCAATATGCATAATTTGAGATAGAAGTAATATTTATATACAAGAGTCCATAACTAAGTTAATCCTTCAGTAGCACTGCATGTTTCCTGCAAACCCATCACAGCAGATAGCTAATAACATGGCAGCTCCACAGGGGGGATACAAGGGTACGACAGAATGTAGGTAGTCTTGGCATATGCTTAGGGAATTGGTTAGGTTGAAGAGAAAAGTGCATGTAACATTGATTAATAAATTGTCTAAATTTCCATACTTCACCCACGAAGCGTGTTGGAGCAGATAATGTTATGGTTATGAGGTATTAGAGTGGATTCTTGGGTTCTACAGCGATGGTCACGCCCACGGGGAGGAGCCCCATGGGGAACTGCAGTACCAGGCTAGACTCTTGGCACACACACAGATAAGATAGTCTTTATTATACAGCATGGTGGCACCGCCCGAGGAGCGGACAGTGGTGATGGTAGTTAGCTCCAGCAGTATCAGTCCAGAGATCCTCAGCAGGGAGAAGCCGTCTCACAGTAGATAGAAGGAGACAGCACAGAGAGCAGGAACAGGTCCCAGATGTAGCGCTGTATCTGTAGGTGAGATAAACTGAAGATAGTACTCACTGAAGCAGAAGCTGTATCTGTGATAGTTCTGGCAGGCAGAAGTTGTTGAGTGGCAGGCACTAGGTCTAGGGAGAGCAGGCCCTCGAGGGGTGAGTACCTGGGATCCCAGGATAGGCACCTGAAAAGAAAGTAGAAGGGCCCCTGAGGAGCGGGTACCCAAGTTAGTAGCAAAGCCCCGTAAAGAGAGCTTCCAGCGGCAGCTAGGAAGAGGCAGAGCAGCTTAGACCGAAGCGATTCCAATCCTTGCTAACTCGGTTTGTTAGCAAATGAAGGGCAGACTAAATACCAGGATGTTTTGACGTCACTCGGAGGAGACGCCCCTGAGGTTCCCGCCATGACATGGATAAAGATGTGGGTGGCGTGCTCGCGCTCACCCTAGGAAGCCCTTAGGAAAAACATGGCAAACGCCGTTGCCGATCCGGGGACGCTGTGGAGAGCGGCATGAAGACGTGGTGGCAGCCAACTTCCCAAGGCTTGAGGAGAGAGAGAAGGAAGAAAGGTGAGGCACAAAGGTCAAAGCCATCTGAGACCGACGGATGCAACATTACTATTCTTAACTGTTGCGCCCATGTCCGCTAATCCCGTGGACAGGGCCTTACCTCCACTGCCCGGGTTGCCGCTGGGCCTGTCCTGCTTCCGTACGCCGCCACCCCCCGTGGCTCGGAACCGCCGTTCCTTGCCTTCACGGCACGGAGGACGCCGGAGTCTTGCCCCTCTTCTTGTGGCTGGAGCCGCTGCCGGACTCTGCTTCCCTCGTGGTCCTGTGAGGCCGTCGACGAAACTCGGCCTCGCGGCTGGGTGCCGCCTTCAGGCCCTGCCCTTCAAACCGGCAGGAATGCCGCTGATGTTGCCTGCCTCTGTGCCCTCCTCGTTGCAGCCCGTGCTGCCGCCAGGCCTTCCACTGCGGCAGGGAGGCTGCTCTCCAGGGTGCTGTTCCTGCTTTGTTTCTGGCCTTCCTTAGGTGCGAGGCCGTGCCTCTTCATCCCTTTTAAAGGGCCAGCAGCAGGAAGTGGCCATGGCCCCACCAACGTCCAGTCTCCGCCTACATCCTGGGCCAGCCCTATTTAAGGGCCTCGCTCCATTCCTCCAGCATCTTCGCATTCACCTGGATGTTCCTGAGGAGTTCTCTTCAGCCCAGATGCCTGTTCCTGATTCCTTCATTGGTTCCTATTCCGATGTTCCTGTTGTCTCTATGTTCCAGGTTTCCTTGTCTAGATGTTCCATATTCTGTGTGTCCAAGTCCTGAGATGTTCCATGAGTCCAAGTTCCAAGATGCTCTATGTTCCAAGTCTCAAGATGCTCCATGTTCCAAGCTCCGAGATGTTCCCAGCCTTATGTATCTAGTCCTGATGCTCCAGGTCCCAAATAACCCATGCCTCTGGAGATTCCTTGCTTTTAATCTGAGTTTCCAAGTTCCAAGTTTTATCTTTGCCTGTTCCGACTCTGGAGGATCTGAGGGGTTACTTCACTCCTGTGCTGTGAGACATCCTGAGCATGTCCCACTCCCCTCGTTGTCCGCGACCAGCCATCCTGCTGTGTAGGGCGCGTAGGGTACAGCGTGGTCCTTGACCAGCCTCCGGGCTGTGTAGGGCACCTGAGGGTCTTGTTCGCTCCCCTCTATGTCTACGTCCCAAGTCTCCATGTCTACATTCCAAGTCTCCAGGTGTCCATGTCTACGTTCCAAGGTTCCACATTTACGTTCCAAGTCTCCAAGTGTCCACGCATATGTTCCAAGTCTCCCAAGCTCCACGCCAAAGTCTCCAGAGTCCCAAGCTCCACGTCAGAGTCTCCAGAGTCCTCAATTTCCAAGCTCTTCCTTGACTCTCTGTACTCCAAGCTCTTTGGACTTTCTCATGTTCCTCGCTCCAAGTCCTCAACTGAGGCTTCTTTACAAGCCCTGTGTTCCCATTCTGTCCAGCTCTGTTCCTGTTCTGCCCATTCCTGCACACCACCTCACCACGGGGCGCGGCTCGTGTCCTGTCTTGAGCCGTTCCATGGCCCAAGGGTTCCTGCTCTCCTATGAGCTAGTGACGTGTGCTGAGCCCGCGCCATCGGCTCCAGAAGGCTGCACTCGCAACATTAACAGAAGGCATGGGGGTAACCTGCATGGAGCAGCAGTTACTACCCTTAACAGATTGCATGGGGGTAATCTGCATGGAACAGCAGTTACTATCCTTAACAGAAAACATGGCGTAACCTGCTCGGAGTGGCAGTTACTATCCTTAACAGAATACATGGGGTAACCTGCATGGAGCAGCAGTTACTATCCTTAATAGAAATATGGGAGTAACCTGCATGGAGCAGCAGTTACTATCCTTAATAGAAATATGGGAGTAACCTGAATGGAACGGCAGTTACTATCCTTAACAGAAAACATGGGGTAACCTGCAAGGAGTGGCAGTTACTATCCTTAACAGAAATATGAGAGTAACCTGCATGGAGCAGCAGTTTCTACCCTTAACAGAAGGCATGGGGGTAACCTGTATGGAGCGGCAGTTACTACCATAAATAGATTGCTGGGCAGACTGGATGGACCATCTGGTCTTTATCTGCTGTCATTGCTAACTCTCACAAAAACATAAATAATCATATCCCAGAATGCCTTTTTCTTCTTGTTAAAGCAAATGTTAGGAAAATGATCTTGTCTTGAAAAGCTAATGATATCCCTTGTGTTTTTAAAAGCAAAGGCTAATGTGCCACTTTTCGGGATGTACGACAAATCTAATTAATCCTCCAGAGGGAAAGAGCTAATAATTTCATTAGATTTCAGTTCTAAGAAATGTAAAAGTGTGATATGATAAGTATCCCTCCAAGCTAGAAGCAAATCAAAATATTTTTTTTTAAATTATCAGAATCCATGAAATCAAACATTTTTTTTTCTATCATTTTTTAATATGTGAAATCTGCTTAAGAAAAAGCAGGTAGAAATTAGTGTGATTGGTCTGATAACACTCTGTGATAGCTGTACTGAAATCATTTGATCTGACACAGTAGTCAAACTTAGCCCAGGACATGATTTTACATCCAAAACGAATGATGACCATTTTTCCTGGAGTCAGAAATCTGTACCATCCTCTATTTGATATTTTGCAAGGACTGCTGAATTTCTGCCTTCTGACATGTTCTTCTTTTTTTTTTTTTTCTCATTAATTTACTGCAAAAGCCCCATTTTGCGGCATTCCAGGCTTGCCAGCCAAATATTCAATGAATTTATTAAAAAAGATTTCTAGTCCACATTCTACAAAAAGTTCGAAGCAGGTTACAATAAAAACCGTTCCCTATCTCTTTGAGGTCCCCCTTGCTTCCTGCTCCAGGCAGTATCCTGCAGGGAACAGGAGGGAAGCCAAGCAGAGAAAAGCTACAATAATGAAGCTTTTACTCCTCTTCCTCTCTTCTAATGCCTTTCATGTTTAGGCTGTTAAAGACGAAGGATCCATGGTGCCATAGAGACCCCCCCCCTGTCTCAAGATATGGTCTTAAGCTTCTTGACTGCCACCTTGTCTGTCGCTTTTGCTAGCCTGGACATGTGCTTGCAGTTAGCGATGGGTGGAATTATAATATCTCAGCCTTCATGCAGAAATGCAGGACGATCTGCTCCTTGATTCGGGTGTTCATTGGAAGGTGAGGCTTTATCGCATCATGATCACAGACCAGGTCCTTGCAAGCAGGAGGAAATGAGAAGAAAGTTTCGGGAGCTTTCTTATTTTCGCTCCAGCTTTCTGCAAATAGGATCCAATAAGCCCCGTGAATCAATTCCTGGAAAGACAGGGCTGAAAAAAAAGACGGGAAGAGGCCAATTAATCTAACCACCTTGCTCCTAAATCTTGCTTATTGATGCTTCACCTTTCCCTAGTTTATAATTGCAGCTGGAAATTGTGATTTTTTTTTTTACCCATTTCTACTTGCTATTACTGCCAAATGTATTAATTTATTGTGGAGAAACGTATCCATTAATATTATTAGTCCTAAATTAGGGAGTGCAATAAATGGCTAGAGCCCAAGGGGGTCTCTCTCTCTCCTTTCATAGTTTTATTGAAATTTTATAGAAAGGAGGAGCAGAGGTGATATGATACAGACTTTCAGATACTTGAAAAGTTTTAATGATCCAAAGACAACGACAAACCTTTTCCGTAGGAAAAAAAATCAACAGAACCAGAGGTCACGATTTGAAGCTCCAGGGAAGAAGATTCAGAACCAATGTCAGGAAGTATTTCTTCACGGAGAGGGTGGTGGATGCCTGGAATGCCCTTCCGGAGGAAGTGGTGAAGACCAGAACTGTGAAGGACTTCAAAGGGGCGTGGGATAAACACTGTGGATCCATAAAGTCAAGAGGCCTTCAATGAAGAGTGGGTGGCTCGCCAGAATGACGGCTACTACCTGGAGATAATACCCTTATTCAATAAACATACACATGGTTACTGTGACTCCAACATCGCTCTAAGCTACAACAGCAAGAGGAAATGTGGAAAAAAGGATTCGCACTCACAAAGCGGGGAGTAGCTGGCTTGTTACGGCGGTTACTACCCCAAACCAAATAAGCCTGATACTTCACTTTCAATGCATATCCAGCATAGCTCTCTGCTTCAACGGCAGGGGAGAAGAAAAACTGATACTTCACGCATATCCAGCATAGCTCTCTGCTTCAACGGCAGGGGAGAAGAAAACCTGATACTACACGCATAACCAGCATAGCTCTCTGCTTCAACGGCAGGGGAGAAGAAAAACTGATACTACACGCATATCCAGCATAGCTCTCTGCTTCAACGGCAGGGGAGAAGAAAAACTGATACTTCACGCATATCCAGCATTGCTCCCTGCTTCAACGGCAGGGGAGAAGAAAAACAACCAATAAGGGCTGAATAACATACGGGTCGATCCTGTAAGGCCGCGGTAATAACAGTGCGGCAGTGTCAGGCGCACCCTTCCTCCCCGCACGCACAGTTCTCTTCACTAACTCCCCGATACTCTCCTCTAATCGCATGCAAATGCATGCCGCGGCTTTAAAGCGGTAGGGAAGGGTTATGCCCGCGTAACCCATTTTACTGTATAGGCGCTTAATACAGCGCCTATACAGTAACCAGGGTGCGCTGGTACCTGTCATTTCAAATGACATTTGAAATGACAGGCACCATGAAGTGAAAAAAAAAATACCAAAATATGTAAAAACCTGAGTGTTCAAAAAAAAAAAAAAATTTAAATACCTGTCGGAGGGCCGCGTGGGTCCAGGCGGCGGCGGCGGGAGCCGGGTGGTCGCGTGTTAAATCTAGGCCGCGGGCGGGTGGGTGCCTGTTCCAGGCGGCAGCGGCAGCGGCAGCGGCGGCGGGGGGACACGCGTTAGTTCGAGACGGTCGGTGGGCGGCGGGTGGTCGCGTGTTAAATCTAGGCCGGGTCGCACAGGCGCGCATTCATTCATCAAGGCGGAGGAGCCGGCGGCGAAAGCTGCCGGCTCCACCTGAATGAATGCGCGCCTGTGCGACCCCTGCGATTCGGCGCTCAAGGCAGTCACAGCATTCATTCACTGCCGGTGGGGGCTGCCGGCAGCCCCCACCGGCAGTGAATGAATGCGACCCCTGCGATTCGGCGCTCAAGGCAGTCACATGCCGTGACGTCACGGCATGTGACTGCCTTGAGCGCCGAATCGCAGAGGTCGCACAGGCGCGCATTCATTCAGGCGGAGCCGGCAGCTTTCGCCGCCGGCTCCTCCGCCTGGATGAATGAATGCGCGCCTGTGCGACCCGGCCTAGATTTAACACGCGACCACCCGCCGCCCACCGACCGTCTCGAGCTAACGCGTGTCCCCCCGCCGCCGCTGCCGCCTGGAACAGGCGCCCACCCGCCCGCGGCCTAGATTTAACACGCGACCACCCGGCTCCCGCTGCCGCCGCCTGGACCTGCGCGGCCCTCCGACAGGTATTTAAATTTTTTTATTTTTTTTTCTGACAGGTTTTATGTGTCCCACATCATTACATTTTCTCGATCATCTCTGTATCGCTTTTTTTTTTTATTGTGTTTTATTGTTTTTGAGTGTCTTAAGCGGTGTCGATGGATTTGTTACTAGACTCACAGTCCTAACTCCTACTAGGGGGAGGCGGTAAACTAAGACGTTACGGCTGCGGCAAAACAGTGCGTTACTAATGAGATAACCTGAGCTCGCGTTACGGTATCGGAGGGGAATAGCTAATTCCTTCATTATACAGCTAATTCGTTCATTTACATGCCGGGTGGGGAAGGGTTACGCGTCTGTTTTAAGAAGCGCTACGGACGCGCGAAACTGGAGACTGTATCGCTGGTTTGCCTTACGCGTCCGAATTGTGCGCAGCGAGCTCGTTACAGACGAGAAATCTTCAAATGAATGTTACTGTATCGAGCTGTTAGTCTGGGTAAAACAAATAAGCATGGGTGTAGCTTGCTTATTGTGGCGGTTACTACCCCTACTACCCCTAACTAATCAAGCTTGATATTTCACTCGGATGCAGCTCCATCACTGCTCTCTACATTAATGGTAGGGGTGGAAGGGAAATAGAACCAAAGAGCTAAGAGAAACAGATAAGTATGAGAAAAAAATGTGTGAAGCTTGCTGGGCAGACTGGATGGGCCGTTTGGTCTTCTTCTGCCGTCATTTCTATGTTTCTATATGTTTCTATGTTTCTATGTTTCATTTAGAGGACATAACATTAATTCATCTGAGAAGATACAGATATTACACTGTACAACATAATTTATCTAATGACATAACAAAAAAAATTGTTGCAATTTAAGCATCTAAGGTGTATAGACTTCAATATTCAAAGCCATTTGCCTTCCCCTCAAGCTGGCTAAAAGCCTGCACAGGTTTCTTGAGCATGCATACTTTAACCTGGTTTGAGGGGCTGGGGTCGTAAAATGACTCACGTAGATTGTAGAGATGTGAATCGTGTCCTCGATCGTCTTAACGATCGATTTCGGCTGGGAGGGGGAGGGAATCGTATTGTTGCCGTTTGGGTGTGTAAACTATCGTGAAAATCGTTAAAATCGTGAGCCGGCACACTAAAACCCCCTAAAACCCACCCCCGACCCTTTAAATTAAATCCCTCACCCTCCCGAACCCCCCCAAATGCTTTAAATTACCCGGCGGTCCGGAACCCCCACTGAACGACCTCCTGCAGTCGATCTCCTGCCGGCGCCATTTTCCGTACGGAAAACGATTCGCGGCAAGAAATCGCTCCCGGAACCCCGCTGGACTCCCAGGAACTTTTGGCCAGCTTGGGGGGGCCTCCTGACCCCCACAAGACTTGCCAAAAGTCCAGCGGGGGTCCGGAACGACCTCCTGCGTCGAATCGTTTTGGTCTATGGCCGCCGCCATTTTGCGGTGGCCATTTTGCAAAATGGCGCCGGCTGAAGACAACAGGATTCAATTGAGGGGGCCGTTCCGGACCGCCGCCGTTCTGGACCACCGCTGGATCCCCAGGTAATTTAAAGCATTTGGGGGGGGGTTCGGGAGGGTGGGGGATTTAATTTAAAGGGTCGGGGGTGGGTTTTAGGGGGTTTTAGTGTGCCAGTTTTCCTGCCCTCCCCCTTCCCCCGATTTACGATTTTTTAACGATAAATCGGGGGAATTGGTATTGTATCGTGGCCCTAACGATTTTTGACGATTTAAAATATATCGGACGATATTTTAAATCATCAAAAAACGATTCACATCCCTAGTAGATTGTGTTTTTAGAAAGTGGAGCACTGCGGAGATTCAGCACAGCTGGAAGGCAGCGCATCCTCAGCCAACCCGCTGCCCCCACTTGGTCTATGGTGCCTATTGATAAATCCCTTTAAAAAATAGCTGTAATTTATATGGGAATTTCATTTAAAATTTAATGTGAACTGTTACTAAATTATCCCCTTAATCATAGACATAGGAAGTCATTTTCAAAAGGGTTTATGCATGTAAATGGGCTTTTGAAAATTGCTATGATATATGCTCCAGGTGCTTGTGATGAATTGGGGACCCCTCTGCCCCCAACCAATATGACTTCTCTTCTCCTTGGAACCGCCCCTCCCCCCCCACACACACATACACATGCTAAGCAGGCAAGCTGTGCCAATGTCCTTAATGTAGTTTCTTACATGTTTCACAGCAAAAGCTATGAAGACCTCATAACTCATTTTTCTGCCACACTGAAAAAAGTCTGTGATGATATTATCTATAAAGCAGAGTCAACACAGAAGAGGCTTGAAATATAGAGCACAGACGTAGATGCATTTAACTGAAAACTGTGAATTATGATAATATTGCTTTTCTCACATCCGGATATTTTTGTCTCATAAAGAAACACTGAATTTTATATGTGATACTTTTACAGAAATGCTTTTTTTTTTTTGTATGTGGACTGTTTTGTTTTGTGGTTTTTTTTTTTTTAATAAAATGAACCTACAGCTTGTGTTACCATTCAATTTGTTGCAAATTATTAAACCTAGGGAGCAGCAAGCTTATCAGTTTGCTTAATTACAGACCGATACAGTACAGTGCGCTCCGATGGAGCGCACTGTTAACCTGCTCTTGGACGCGCGTTTTCCCTTACCCTTTATTCAGTAAGGGGCGGAAAACGCACGTCCAACCCGTGGCACCTAATAGCACCCTCAACATGCAAATGCATGTTGATGGCCTTATTAGGTATGCCCGCGCGATTCAGTAAGTAAAATGTGCAGCCAAGCCGCACATTTTACTTTCAGAAATTAGCGCCTACCCAAAGGTAGCCGCTAATTTTTTTATCGGGCCAAGGATTGTATTATATGTTATTGTTCAATGTATTTTATATTATATTTATTTTATATTATATTATTTTATATTATATTATTTTATATTATGTATTTTATATTATATTATTGTTCAATGTTCTTTGTAAAAAAAACCCCGGTCTGACCTCCCAGACCAGGGCAATCTTTTTGTTTCATGTAAACCGGACTGATTTGTATTGTATACAGGAATTCCGGTATATAAAAATTAAAAATAAATAAATAAATAAATAAATAAATATAGAAAATAAACAATAAAAATCTAAAATTGAGGAGGAAAAGACATCAACACACTATCTCTCTATATATAGTTTTACTACTTCCACTTTTGTGACTGCTACTACGCCAGACATACAATATAAGAAAACATCAAGACAGCAGCACTGTATCAGAAGATCTGTGTCAGAGAGAAAATAATTGTGTGTTGCTTTCTGTACTTTATTTACCTATGTGGTGACTGGAGGCAGACTGGAGAGTGGCTTGCAGAGCTGGTACTGTTTTGTATCTGCCTGGGCAGTGTGTAGGGCACATGGTGAGCACTGAGACAGGGCAGAGACTGAAGCAATAAAAATCTAAAATTGAGGAGGAAAAGACATCAACACACTATCTCTCTCTATATAGTTTTACTACTTCCACTTTTGTGACTGCTACTACGCCAGACATACAGTATAAGAAAACATCAAGACAGCAGCACTGTATCAGAAGATCTGTATCAGAGAGAAAATAATTGTGTGTTGCTTTCTGTACTTTATTTACCTATGACTGGAGGCAGACTGGAGAGTGGCTTGCAGAGCTGGTACTGTTTTGTATCTGCATGGGCAGTGTGTAGGGTAGGGATGTGAATCGTGTCCTCGATCGTCTTAACGATCGATTTCGGCTGGGAGGGGGAGGGAATCGTATTGTTGCCGTTTGGGGGGGTAAAATATCGTGAAAAATCGTTAAAAATCGAAAAATCGAAAAATCGAAAAACCGGCACATTAAAACCCCCTAAAACCCACCCCCGACCCTTTAAATTAAATCCCCCACCCTCCCGAACCCCCCCCCAAATAACTTAAATAACCTGCGGGTCCAGCGGCGGTCCGGAACGGCAGCGGTCCGGAACGGGCTCCTGCTCCTGAATCTTGTCGTCTTCAGCCGGCGCCATTTTCCAAAATGGCGCCGAAAAATGGCGGCGGCCATAGACGAAAAAGATTGGACGGCAGGAGGTCCTTCCGGACCCCCGCTGGACTTTTGGCAAGTCTCGTGGGGGTCAGGAGGCCCCCCACAAGCTGGCCAAAAGTTCCTGGAGGTCCAGCGGGGGTCAGGGAGCGATTTCCCGCCGCGAATCGTTTCCGTACGGAAAATGGCGCCGGCAGGAGATCGACTGCAGGAGGTCGTTCAGCGAGGGTTCCGGCGCCTCGCTGAACGACCTCCTGCAGTCGATCTCCTGCCGGCGCCATTTTCCGTACGAAAACGATTCGCGGCGGGAAATCGCTCCCTGACCCCCGCTGGACCTCCAGGAACTTTTGGCCAGCTTGTGGGGGGCCTCCTGACCCCCACGAGACTTGCCAAAAGTCCAGCGGGGGTCCGGAAGGACCTCCTGCCGTCCAATCTTTTTCGTCTATGGCCGCCGCCATTTTTCGGCGCCATTTTGGAAAATGGCGCCGGCTGAAGACGACAAAATTCAGGAGCAGGAGCCCGTTCCGGACCGCTGCCGTTCCGGACCGCCGCTGGACCCGCAGGTTATTTAAGTTATTTGGGGGGGGGATTTAATTTAAAGGGTCGGGGGTGGTTTTTAGGGGGTTTTAGTGTGCCGGCTCACGATTCTAACGATTTATAACGATAAATCGTTAGAATCTGTATTGTATTGTGTTCCATAACGGTTTAAGACGATATTAAAATTATCGGACGATAATTTTAATCGTCCTAAAACGATTCACATCCCTAGTGTAGGGCACATGGTGAGCACTGAGACAGGGCAGAGACTGAAGCATACCAGAATGTGTTGTGAAGCCTGTCAGTGTCACAAAACTAGTGCATAGGCACAGTCCACCAGTGTCTCTGTGTTTCCCCCCCAAACACACATTAGTCTGGCACTGGCACTGTCAGTGGGCATTACGGTATCACTGCAAAAATATTAAATCATTTAATTCTCACATCCCTAGTGACAGAATCAATCATGTCAGGGATAGGGAAAGGCAGAGCAGGTAAAGGAAATGTTTCCAAAATTGTCCAGGTTGTCCTTCACCTAAACTGAAGCCCCTACACAATCTCATCTTGGTTCTCCCAACCTGGTTGATGGTTGATCATACTAGGGTGCTTTGTCTAATAAAAGCCCTCATTCAGAAGAGGAAATACTGGTACACGACAAAAGATATTCAAGAGAAACCATTTATTGTACTGAATGTCATAAAAGGTTATAGTACTAAGAGAGAACTCATGCACAACCGCAAAATCAGGAAATTCAACAGCCACCATTCAACTACAGAATATATGAAACATTTTCTATTAAAAAAAAATACTCACAGCTATAAACCCCTGTCATTGTGAAACCATTTTCATGTACTATGTGTAATATCATTTTCATTTTGCATGCCCATTTCACAAGAAAACCCAAATTCCATATTGCATTTTGGGCATCTTTGTGCCACTCTACCTTGAGCTTCCATGCTCAGACCTTTAACCTTGCTGTTTTCTTTGCCACTGTGCCTTGCTGTCGTACCCCAGACCTTACCCCTTGCCAGTCTGGGAGGGGCTGCTTTGCACTTCACATGTTGCTTTGGAGTCTTGAAGTCACTCTTTGTGCTGTTTTTCCTCTTTATCAGTGACTGCCTTGGTTTTTTTTTCTGCCACCTTTTCTGCTTTGTTCTCCATTCATATTGCCTGAGGATGCTGATACCACTTTTGGTGCCAGATTGCCACTTGAGATGCCATCAATGATTTATATCACTGTTGATGATACCCTCTTTTTAAGCTTTGGGGTGTTTTTATACTTCTGTTGCTTTTTTGCTCCTCTCACAATGATTTGCATAACTCCTGCCAACACTGCTACCCTTTTGCCCCTTTACAGAGCCTTAGACTATTCATGCCAATTTTAGGGCCATTATCCACTATCCAGTATCCGGTCTTTCTAAGTACCTTGGAATTAATTCCCCCTTTTGATGATTTCTTCCCACTGTTTCTAAGACAATTAATTAGAAAACCACAGTTCTGGATCCTTTTGGTTACCCACTATAGGCTGTAATGCTTCCCCCATAGACTTTAAAGCAAATGTAAACAAATCAAACTAAAAAACTTTTTTTCTTTGTTTTTAAATTTAAAAAATGAATTGGGGTCCCCACAAAACAAATTTTCACATGAAACATTTTTTCCACCTATAAATCCCTAATAATTAGCATATATGTGCCTAAGTAGCTTGTACTTGTGTACATGCTATTTTATAAACATCAAAACTATGGTATACTTTTAGTTTCACATGCATATCTATGTGTGCAAGAAAGGGAGGTCTAGGGGCATTCTAGGGTGGGGCCAAAAGGTGAGCGCACAAGTTGCTATTTTGTAGGAGATTTATGCATGTACACCGGGAAAACCGGCACACCAAAACAACCCCTAAACCCACCCCGACCCTTTAAAATTAAACCCTTACCTTCCCCCACCCTCCTGAACCCCCCCCAAAACTTTTTACGAGTACCTGGTGGTCCAGTGGAAGCCCCGGGACCGATCTCCTGCTCTCGGGCCATCGGCGCCATTTTGGCTGCCACTAATAAAAATGGCGCCGATGGCCCGATAAAAAAAAACCCACCGACCCTTTAAAAATGACCCCTTTGCTTCCCCCCCCCCCCCCAAACCCCCCCCCAAAACCATTTTAAAATTACCTGGTGGTCCAGTGGGGGCGCGGGGAACGATCTCCCGCTCTCAGGCCGTCGGCTGCCACTAAACAAAATGGCGCCGATGGCCCTTTGCCCTTACCATGTGACAGGGTATCCATGCCATTGGCCTTTATTGAAGTGGAGACGTATAGCCCATAAGGGCTGTAAGAATATATACGTCTCCACCTCAATAAAGGTTTGAAAAAGACTGTGGCATCTAATCCTTGTGGCTTTCCTTGTGGCTTTCTTAGATCGCCTACCTTCTTGCTTTTTGGAGGCTTTTGTTGGGCACAGATGGGACATAAGTCAACGTAGTTGTGGGAATCTTCAACCATATTAAGCTACCAATAATGTCTCCGCAGCATCTCAAGGATCCTTGTGCGACCTGAATGGCTTGCTAGCTTAGAATCGTGGGCCCACTTAAGAACTCGTTCATGTAACCTTCATGGAACAAGGGTGTTTCCGGCAGGGGCTGTTGAAGTCGCTGCAAGTGTTACACAGGCAGGGTCAATGATATGTCTTGGGACATCAGGGACGTCTTCTGGCTCGAATGATCTGGAGAGCGCATCTGCGTAGAGATTCTTAGAACCCGGGTGACAGCGCAGTTCGAAATTGAATCTTGAAGAACAGCGCCCATTGGGCTTGTCTCGGGTTCAGGAGTTGGGCCTCCTTCAGATGCTCAAGGGTTTTGTGGTTGGTGAAGATAGTAAATTTGTATTGCACTCCTTTCAACCAGGGGTGCCACTTTTGGAGAGCCAGCTTGACCGCGAGGAGTTCCCGATCCCGACTGTGTAGTTTTGTTCTCTCAGTGAGAACTTGTGCGAATAGAATGAACATGGTACTAACGTACCCTTGGGAGAAAATTGGCTCAAAACCGCCCAGGCTCTGATAGCGGATGTGTCGACTTCTACAACGAATGGCTGTCTAGGGTCTGGGTGTTGCAGGCACGGGCCAGAACAGAAGGCTTCCTTTAGAATTTGGAAGGCAGCTTGAGCTTTGGGAGTCCAAACACGGGTGTTAGCTCCTTTCTTTGTCATGGCGGTGAGCGGAGCGGCCAGAGTAGAGTAATTAGCAATAAAGCTTCTATAATAGTTCGTGAAACCAAGAAAGCATTGCAATGCATGGAGACTGACTGGTTGAGGCCAGTCTCAAAAGCCTTGAAGCTTCTCTGGATCCATAGAAAATCCTCGATCAGAGATGATATACCCTAGGAAGGGTAAGTGGTTTTGTTCAAAGGTGCATTTCTATAATTTGGCATAGAGATGATTCTCTCTCAGGCGTTTAAGTACGGTCTTGATATGATCATGATGTGATTCCAGATCCTTAGAAAATATCAGGATGTCATCCAGGTATACAACTACAAAGGAGTACAGCAGATCTCAGAGGATCTCGTTCATGAGACTTTGAAAGACAGTGGGGGCGTTACATAAGCCGAGGGCATCACGAGGTACTCATAGTGACCATCCCTAGTGTTGAATGCGGTCTTCCAAATATCTTCCGGTTGGATAAGTATAAGATTGTATGCACCCCTTAGGTCCAACTTGGTAAATATGCAAGCCCCTTGGAGGCGGTCAAATAGTTCGCTGATCAGGGGCAATGGGTATCTGTCTTTGCGGGTTATGGCGTTAAACCCTCTATAGTCAATACACGGGTGTAACCCTCCGTCTTTTTTTTTTTTTGACGAAGAAAAACCCTGCTCTGGCAGGAGAGTCAGAGGGTTTGATGTACCCTTTTCCAGGTTTTCTTTAATATACTCGGACATGGCTAGGGTTTCTGGACGAGACAACGGATAGGTTCTGCCCTTGGGAGGCGTTGTGCCTGGCAGAAGCTCTATGGGGCAATTCAGTTTGCGAAGTGGAAGTAATGTGTCAGCCTTTTGCTTAGAAAAGACGTCCTCGAATTTGGAGTACTGGGCTGGAAGCCTGTTAAGAGTGGTGGTCTTTAGAACAGTTACCGTTGGAGATATTTGTCGTAGATAGATCTTCTGGCATTGAGGACCCCATTGCACCAACTGCAATGAATGCCAATTGAATTGAGGTCTGTGGATCTGGGGCCAAGGCAGCCCCAGGACGACTGGATGTGTAGAACGCTTAAGTATGTAAAAATACATCTCCTCTTCATGGAGAGTGCCCATGGTGAGGCGGACGGACACCCTATGGTGGGTGATGAGTTCAGGAAGGTTTTCCCCTTGGATGGATGAAATGTGAAGAGGGACCTCTAGGGGTTGTATAGGAATATTCAGAAGCTTGATGATGTCGTCCATAATGAAGATGCCACTTGCCTCTGTATCGACAAGGACAGTGGTGGTGGAGGAGCGAGGCTCGATGCTAAGCGAGACTGGAAGTAGAAGTTGGGGGCCGGTGATAGTAGCGCCCAAGCTCGGGACCCCCGCCGGACTCAGGCATTGCAGTTTCCCAGACAGACCAGGCAAGACTGCCGAAGAGGTCCAGAAGCACCACAGTAAAGGCAAAGACCCTCCTTCCTCCAACAACGATGCTCGTTTGGAGACAGTCGCCCACGGTTAACCTGCATAGGTTCCTCAGCAGGAAGTGGTGGTACCGATGAAGCCTTAGAGGGAGGACTTAAGGCAAGCATTGGGCATGGAGTAGGAGATCGAGAGGCCTTTACTTCTAGGCGCTTTTGCCGGAGTCGATGGTCGATCCTCCCAGAGAGGGAGATCAGGTCCTCTAGAGATGTAGGAGTTTCATGGGTGGCGAGTTCATCTTTAAGAGCACTGGAGAGACCATCTAGAAATATGGCTTGCAGACACTCCTCTTGCCACCCGAGCTCAGTAGCCAGGGTCCTGAATTCCACCGTGTACTTGGAGAGGGTTTTCGACCCTTGACGGAGGTGGAGGAAGTTATGACTGGTTACGGCTTGACGGCCCAGGTCTCCGAAGGTCTGCTTGAAAACAGTGATGAACTCTGTTAGCTGGGAGAGCATGGGAGCAGAGTGTTCCCACAAGGGAGAGGCCCATGCTAGAGCCTTTCCCTCCAAGCAGGAAAGAATGAAGTTTACCTTTGTGGTTTCCTTCAGGAACAAAAAGGGTTGCAGTGCCTCAATAGAGGTGTGGGTCCCCGTTAAACCGAGGAGGTGCTGGAAGGAGCTTCTCTGTGTAGCAGAGAAGCTGACAGGCCCACGGATTGGCCAGAGCTGTATCATGCAGCTGGAAATGAAGCTCTTCAACCAAAGAGGCCAATGATTCCAAGGCTCATCGATGTTCTTGGACCATTGCGGCCAAACCTGGTATGACCCGGGAAGCATGGGACTCCTCAGATGCCATGGCCTTGGCAACTTGTTACGCTTGTCGTGAGTCAGTGAGGAGGGGCTTCCTGGTTGGGTCCAGGAAGCAACTGCCACCAGGAGGCGGAGCACAGGAGAAGACAGAGGCTAGCTGGAGCTTCACCACTAGAAGCCTGAGGTCCCCCCGGGTGGAGCCCTTGGAGACCCAGGCCGCTTGGACTTAGGTGGGCCTTGCAGGGTCTCCTGGATAGGAAGTATAGAGGTGTGACCACCAGGATCAAGGGTGTGCGGTTGATGTCAGAACTGGAGGCTTGAGGAATCAAGGAAGGCCAGAACAGTGTCTGTGATGACAAGGCTAGGAGTAGGGCCAGGCTCAAGGAGATGTGGTCAGTGATAGCAGAGGTCATGTTCCAGAGGTCAGTCCGAGAGTAGTCAGCCAAAGCAGGGGTCATGTTCCAAAGCTCAGTCCGAGAGTAGTCAGCCAAAGCAGGTGTCAAGCTCCAAAGGTTAGTCCGAGAGTAGTCAGCCAAAGCAGGGGTCAGGTTCCAGAGATCAGACATAGTCAAGAGGCAGGCGAAGGTCAGAATCCAGGCAGCGATCAGCGTAGTAAAGAACAAGCAGATATCAGTATCTGGGCAGCGATCAGTGTAGTCAAGAACAGGCAGAGGTCAGTACCAGAGAGTCAGTCCAAGAGGTACTACCTGAGGGAACGTAGGAACAGACAGAAGCTGGAACAGAAGGATGCTGGAACAGGAGGACGCTGGAACATGGCTGGAACAAGCGATGAGACACTGAGGTAAACTAGTACACACACGGTGTCGACCCAATTGCCAAGGCAAGGAAGTGAAGGCAGGAACTTCCTGATATACTGTGCTCAATCAGGGCGTGCCGGGGAGCTAGAACCCGCCCCGGCCCTATAAGGGACCGGGCAGTCAGCGCGCGCGCACCTAGGGGTGGGGCCAATACCATGGAGGATGCTGAGCCCCACCGTGAGGCCTGGTGCTTTGAGGAAGGCCCAGCGACCGCCGAGGCCTCGAGGAGCTAGCTGCGGCCACGGGAGAGGCTGACCCGGAACCTGCAAAGGAGTTGGTGGGAAGGTAAGCAAGCCCATGCGAGGTCGCGTGCGGATGGGCGCACAACATATATCTGCCAGATTCACAGAGAATTGTTTCTATACCTCTGAATCATCATCATAAAATATCACGTCTGGCGTGGGTATCTTCTTTATATCTTCCTCAGTAAAAATTGAAGCCAAAACTTAATTTAATCTCTCTCTGATGTGGCCTAATCCTCCCTTAGCACTCCTTTTACCCCTCATTCATCTAATGATCCTCTTAGGCTTTTTGCTTCGAATGTACCTGCAAACTTTTTATTATGAGTTTTTGTTTCTTTGTCAGGTTTCTATGCAAATTGTGTCTTTGCCTTCCTAACTTGCATCTAACTTGCCCATGCTTATGCTGTTTCCTGTTTTATTCATTCGGATCCTTTTTCCATTTTTTGAAAGATGTTCTTTTGGATAGCGTAGCCTCTCTCACATCACCATTTAACCAGGCCAGCAGTTGTTTGGAATTCCTTCCACCTTTTTAGTGTGTGCAATACATCTGATCTGGGCTTCCAAGTTGGTATTTTTAAACAGTATCCATGCCTGAACTAAACTCTTAAGCCTTGCAGTTGCTTCTTTCAGTTTTTCCCAACCGTTTTTCTCTTTTATCATAGTTTTCCTTTTGAAAGATAAATGCTATTACAATAGATTTCTATAGTGTCTTGTCCTCCCTCCAGTTATCAAGTCAGATTTGCCAAGTGGACCTAACACCGTTACCTCTTGCACCAAATCATGGGATCCATTAAAGATTAGGACAAAAATAGCCCCTCCTGTTTATTTATGTACCAGTTGCTCCATGAAACAGACATTTATTTCATCAAGAAATTTTAGCTCCTTAGCATGCCCTGATGTGACATTTACCAAGTCAGTGCTGGAGTAATTGAAATCGCTCATTATTATTGTGTTGCTAAAGTTGTTAGTTTCCTTAATTTCTGTTAGGATTTCAATTTCTGTTCATTCTGGCCAGGTGGATAGTAGTACACCCTCATTACTTTTCTATTCCCCTTCTCATATAGAATTTCTCTCCATAAAGATTCTACATTGCATTTTTTTCCTGTAGAATTTTTATCCTATTTGACTCTATGCCCTCTTTAATATATAGGCTATCCGCCACCCTTTTGATACATTATATCTTTGCAATATAAATTTTAACCTGGTATTACAGTGATCTAATTGGTTATATTCCTTCCATCAGGTCTCTGAGATGCTTATTATATTTCCCTCTTCATCAAGTGCTATATACTCTAATTCTAACTCTCCCATCTTACTGTTTTGACTTCTAGCATTTATAAACAGATATTTCAAAGTACGTTTTTGTTTGTATTAACAATCTGCCTGTCTGTTCTTTATTTAAAGGCACTTTGGCTACTTTAGCATATATTACAACCCCTCTATCATGATGCCCTAACTTTCCTGTTTTGTTAGTACACTTCAAAGATACATTATTCCGAACAAATGTTGGCTTTCCCCTTTGGTCTAGTTTAAAAGGTGTTCTAGCTCCTTTTTAAAAGTTAATGCCAGCAGCCTGATTCTACTCTGGTTAAGGTGGAGCCCATCCCTTCGGAAAAGACTCCCTCTTCCCCAGAATGTTTCCCAGTTCCTAACAAACCTAAAGTCCTCTTCCCTGCACAATCGTCTCATCCATGAATTGAGACTTTGGACAGGATGGAACAGGGATCATTTCTGAGAATGCCACCCTGGAGGCTCTGGATTTTAGTTTCCTATCTAAAAGCCTAAATTTATAGCCCCGAGAACCTCCATCCTGCAACCTTTCTATATCATTGTAACCCACATGCACCAGAAGAGTTGGCTCATCCCCGACATTCTCTAAAATTTCATCAGGGTGGCACTCTTCATTAATACTCAGCCTCCTATGTGGGACCATATTAAAAGCTTGTCTGAAATGCGACTGCCCCTCCTCTATTTTTTTTGGTCATCCAATCAAAGAAATCAATCAGATTCATCTGACATGATCTCCCTCTGATAAAAGTATGCTGTCTTTGTTGATCCTACTAGAAGACAGTCCTAGTGGAAATAAGGCGATCACATAGTTGGGTCTGTTTGGCAGTTTACATTCTCCTTGTATTGGCAAGATTAGTAGAGATGAATGATGGTAGCAAGATGCTGGCTGGAAGCACCACAGACACCTGGAAGACCAGGTGTTTGGGTAACAGTCAATATGGTATTGGTAGCTGGATTATAGTGGGATCTTTTGATTGGAAACGGGAGGGAAGGGGTACTGAGTAGGTACTAAAAAGGAGATCTGGTATGCTATGCAAACCAGGAGGATGCATTAAAATAGAAGAAGACAACAAAAACTGCCTTGGATAATGCTTGATATCCTACAAGTGGACCTTCTCCATGGCTGACAGTGGGATCTGTCCTTGGCAGTGTGGACAGATTGGTCCTTTTCTGCCATTATCTACTATGCTACTATGGAGCTGATTCAAGATCCTTCACTGTCCTTTCCTTCAGTATTCTCCATTAATTTTCACACCACTGAAGTCAGACTAGCAAGCCTGTAATTTCACATTTCTTCCCTATTATCACTTTTATAAGGGAAACAACACCCATCTTACTCCAGTCCTGCAGAACCACTCCTCTCTCTGCAAAATTTATCGAACTCTGAACCCATCAGAACCTCTCTGAGCTCCCTTAGTATCCTAGGAATTAGCTCATCGGGTCCGCGCCTTTTTCCACATTCAGTTTTCCTCTCCTCCCTAAATAAGGCAGTAATTGTCTGTCCCAAAATTATGGCATCCACTCCATAAATTGTCAATTCTTCTCCAATCTCTTCTTCTAGGAACTGAACAGAACTATTTGGTTAGCATTTTCTGCTTTTTCCCTTGTCCCCACTCCCCAAGACAACACATGCAACTGTCAGCAATATATAACTGTCAGCAATATATACTAATTCGTTAATTTAATTAATATGTTCAATGTTTATGTTACAATGTCCAATGTTCAATGTTAATTAATATGTTCAATGTTCAATGTAAACCGCTAAATGAAGCGATAGTTCTTGTTTCTTGTAAACCGGGGTGATATGTATTTTATACAGGAACCTCCGGTATATAAACCCTATAAATAAATAAATAAATAAATGCATCTGTTTCTTCCTTTCTCTTCTCAGTCTTAACAATCCCGCCGCTGTCTTTCCTCCTTTTACTGACGTAATGGAAAAAAGTTGTCATCTCGCTTTGCCTCTTTGGCTCTCTTTCCTTCACTCATGCCTTTGGCGCTCTGACCATTCCCCCCGCCCCTTTCAGCTTTCCTGCAGGTTCTTCCCTGTGCTCCTGTTTCTGAGGTACCTTATCTGTTTTGAATGCTAATTGTTTTGCCCTTACTTTTTCAGCCACCTCTTTTGAAACCACCATATCAGTCTCTTTTTCCTTTTATCTACTTTCACAATATAAAGATCTGTTGCTATTTCTGTAACTTTTTATTTTAGCCTACTGTTTCTCCACTTCACCTACATCCTCCCACCCCGTCAGCTCCTCCTTATGGTACTTGGATGGGCAGACTAGATACTTAGATAGGCCATATGGTCTTTTTTTCTGATGTCATGTTCCTGTGTTTCTATGCAATTTCCCCAGTATTTTTCCAAAGTAGCTATTTCTGAAATAACAGTACTCAGTCTTTTGTGTGACTCCTCTCTGTGCTGGCTTTTATATAAAACCGTACCATCTGATGCTCAGATGGCTATGTCTGGACCTTAGAAATGCATTTTCAATGTGTAAGTCCTCGGTCCAGTATCCCTTTACCCTCATGGGTTCCACTGCACAAACATATTCAATGGCAAAACTCAAGAGCAAATACAGATTGCAAAAACACCTAGGGAGTGTCAGAAAGGTGTCAAGCAATACAAAACAAACTGTGTGCATTCGAGCATGTTAGTATGGAAATAATTTTTAATTTTGATCTTAAACTAGCCATTGACGGAAATGTGTTTATGATAAATCATTACTCACCCTATCAAAATGACACATTTTTTCTAATACTTAATATACAAAGGGGGTAATTTTATAACAACCCACCTAAAGTAGGCAAAAAAACCACAAACATTAAGTTACACCAATTTTTAAAGTGCATTTATATACATCAGTCTGATTTCAATTTATCCCACCAAAGCTACCTTTGCCCACAATTACATCTGCTATGAAGGATGTGTGAAATGTATGCACATAGTTTTGAGACTGTAAGAGTATATATGTAAATCCAAACCCCTCCCTAAGCCAACACTGGGAACGTTTTTGCTCAGTCCGGCTAATTGTACGCTCGTACGTTTAATCACATCCTGAGCAGCAATTTTGCAAAATACCCTCTCTGCTGGTCAGGCAGTGAGATTTACCCATGGAAATGACTGTTAAAATTCCCCTCAATGTGGTTAAAGGATAAAATAAAGTTCATGTGCATGGTTGAAAATACTATGGAAGGAGCTTAAAACATGCATTACTAATCTTATAAAATAGATCTGTACTGGGAGTTTGATATAAAATCTGGTGAACGCAGCTGAAGAGACAGAAGTATGGGATCACTTCTGAGTATCATGAGCACACGCAGAAAATGCATGGGAAGCACAATTCCTAGAACAGTTTATGTAGGTGAAAAGCATTTTACCCAGGTAATCAGCTGGATGAAAGTGTTCCTCAATGCAGCTAAAGGTCCACGGCGCACGTACTTTTAGCTGCATCAAAATGAGGCATTTCTGGGGACTGGTTTAGGTCAGGGGAAGAAAAGTACTTTCGCAGATGAGCATTTTCAAACCGTTATGAATTCATTTCATCAAAAATCTACCTTCAGAAAAAGCAGCTGCATGTGACTTTATGTGCTTTGTACCCATATTGAGTTTCAGAGGGAATGTCCATCCTTAGGTTCACTTTCAAAATTGCTGCAAGACTCACAGATAAAAAGCATATGCATCTCTTCCCTAATAAGAAGTGCATGCTAGGTTGGACCATCGGGCCCAGTATATACCCAGCAGATCCCAAAAGTAGATCTATTTCTTGATACTTACTCACCGGGATAGCAATGGCGTTCCTTAGTTTACCTGACTTAAAACTGTTTATGTTGGTCACTGTACCACAAAAAAAGAATGAGAAAAGGGGCAAGAGAAAGATGACCAAAATGATAAAAGGCCTGGAATGATCCCCCTTTGAGGAAGGGCTTTGAGGAAGGGCTAAAGAGGTTAGGGCTCCAGTGCTTAGGGAAGAGATGGTTGAGGGAAGATATAAGTAGGTAGAATGTAGTTGTTTTCTCAATTTTGTAATCCAAGAAGACATAGTAGATGAAGAGCGCCACCTAGCTATGGCGTGCATAGCAACCGCTATGACTACCTGCAGAATTAGAAAAACTGCTGGTGATGTTGATAAGATCCTCAAAAGAAGCGGTGGTGAAAAGAATCGTGATACAATATTGGATCTTCAACTTTACCACATGGACTCCTCAGGTATTCTACAAAACATCTGAGATGGTAGTCTGCCCCTGAGTCCTTCAGGGCAGAGGTTCGAACCATCACTGGTTTAGGGTTCATCAAGACTGGACGAGAGAGTGGAGGAGATATTGCTGTATAGCCCAAGAACAGTCCTCCCGTGGGACTCAGGCTTATCCGTTTTCCAGACAACTAGGGCAGACAGAAACATCATGACCTGGCTGACCACAGTACATGCACAGGTCGTTTTTCCTTCTATATCTTCTCTCTTTAGACGTCAAGTGACCACAGCCAGATTCCTTTGGTTCCTTCTTCTCCACAGCAGGAGGTGCTGTTCCCCTTGTTAGTGCAGGAGCACTGGTTAGTTTTAACCCAGGTAACACCTTAGACCGGAGTTCCTTCACCTTGTCTCGGAGCCACCAGTCAATCCGAGTGGCTAAGGATATCAATTCTTCCAGCGAGTCAGGTGTCAGATGAGCAGCCAACTCATCCTTTAAGCAAGTGTCCAGGCCTCTGCAAAAGAGTGCCTTCAGACATCTGGGGTCCCAGTGCAGCTCTGCTGCTCGAGTTTTAAATTCAATGGCAAATTCCGCCAGGGATCTGTTGCCTTGCTTTAAGTCCACCAAAGCAAATCCAGCAATAGACATACGAGCAGGGTCATAAAAAACGGATTTAAACAAGTCCATAAATCCTTCTATGTCCTGCAAGATAGGGTCCTTGCATTCCCACAAGGTTGAAGTCCACGACAAGGCTCTCCCATCCAAGCAAGACAAAATGTAGCTGGTCTTAGAGAGGCCTGTGGGAAACAATGAAGGTTGTAGAGTGAAGTGTAAGCTGCACTGGTTCAGGAAGCCTCGAGTCTTCTGGAGTTCTCTGGAGAATCGAACAGGTGCCACCAGTAGAGATGTGAATCGTGTCCTCGATCGTCTTAACGATCGATTTCGGCTGGGAGGGGGAGGGAATCGTATTGTTGCCGTTTGGGTGTGTAAACTATCGTGAAAATCGTTAAAATCGTGAGCCGGCACACTAAAACCCCCTAAAACCCACCCCCGACCCTTTAAATTAAATCCCCCACCCTCCCGAACCCCCCCAAATGCTTTAAATTACCTGGGGATCCAGCAGTGGTCCAGAACGGCGGCGGTCCGGAACGGCCCCCTCAATTGAATCCTGTTGTCTTCAGCCGGCGCCATTTTGCAAAATGGCCGCCGCAAAATGGCGGCGGCCATAGACCAAAACGATTCGACGCAGGAGGTCGTTCCGGACTCCCGCTGGACTTTTGGCAAGTCTTGTGGGGGTCAGGAGGCCCCCCCCAAGCTGGCCAAAAGTTCCTGGGAGTCCAGCGGGGTTCCGGGAGCGATTTCTTGCCGCGAATCGTTTTCCGTACGGAAAATGGTGCCGGCAGGAGATCGACTGCAGGAGGTCGTTCAGCGGCAACAAAGTTCTTTTTGGGCCGAACGAGCCGTCCGGCGCGAACGAGCCGGGAATCACGTGACGCCGGCGTCACTCGACGTGCCGCAGATGTCACATGCTTCTCGCCAAGGATTGCAGAAATGGCGTCCTCACTCCTCGCTCCATCACCAGGGAGTTGTGGTAAGTCGGGGGGGGGGGGATTAAGGAGGGTGAGGGGGTTTATATTTTTATTTTGGCTCAACAATCGCGATTTCCCACATATCGAACATATCTATGTTCGATATGTGGGAAATCCGATCGTTTATGTCGAATCAATTTTTTAAGTAAAAAAAAAATATGAGTTGCGTTTTACTAATGCGGTCAATCCGAATGCACACCCCTAATATATAGGCTGCTGGCAAATCCCATAGAAAGAGGAGTTAGCTATTCTATATAATACTTCCGTAAGCGGTGTTAGTGGTCTGTAGTGGTTGGCTCCCACAGAGTGATAGTAGTGTAAGGAATGACCACGTAGAGGAAATGGTGAATCCCTGGGCCAATGGTAGATGACAGCGCCCCCAGGAGGAGAGCCTGAGAGGAACCACCAGCTAGGCTAGAATATGAGATAAACACAATAGTTCTTTATTATGCTGGAAGCTGGATCATCAGAGGTGGCAGTAGTGAGTCAATGTATTCAGCAGGCTGAAGTCCCTCTGATACTGGAATATAATCTCTGGGTCACTGAACTGTAGAGAGAGACTAGAAGTAGTGAGTAGACAGGGTATACTGGATACAAGATGGCACACTCACAATAGTAGATATCTGCAATGGTCTCTATGCCACAGAGAGTCTTCAGTATATATAGAAACAGGAGCCGTAGGCGAGCACTGGTTCCTGCAAAGTCTGTAATAAGAACTCACAATAGCTGTATATGGAATGGCTTTTAGAGTAGAAGAGAGTCTGTAAAGGATTCCAGGAACATGGGCCCTCGTGGAGCGAGTACTGGTTCCTATCTGTAATCTTGCCAATGTAACTCACGATCTCCTATACCTGCAATAACGTCTAGGATGGAAGGGAGTCTTCAGAGCTAAAGGAATGTAGGCCCTCATGGAGCGAGTACCGATTCCTATCTGCAATAGAACTCACTGTGTTTACATCTGCGATCGCCTCCAGGCAAATAAGAGTCTTCAGAGTATTCTCAGGCAATTTGAAATCAAGAAGAGAGAGCGGAGCCCCCGGTACTCCTGGTAAGTTTGAAAAGGCCGAGCAATGGGGAAGGATTCCCCTGGCTGACTCGAATCGTTGTTGCAAGTATCGTGGACTGCCAAAGCAAGTCCTGTTGGAGTTCCTTGCTAACTCGTTAGAGGTTAGCAAACAAAGATCTTTTAAAGTGGAAATGGATGACGTCACTGCGGGGGGACGCCCCTGAGGTTCGCGCCCTTGCAGGTACAAAGTCTGGAGCGTGCGCGCGCGTCCTTACGTCATCAGGAACATGGCGGATCCGTAGCGTCAAGCCAGCCCGGGGACACCGGGACCAAGAGGCAGAGAGAAGCCGCGGCTGCAGCTTCTCTATCAGAGCAGAAGGGAGTCGCTTCTAAAGTAGAGAGGGTGGAGCGAGGGGCAAGAAGAGGCATGAATGCAACAGGAGATCCATATTGAGCCACCCCTCGGCTCTGCTAGCCTTTATAACTGGCTAACTAGCAGTGTATATTCAGCGGCGCAGCTGAATATACCCGGCTAGCAATGATAGCCGGGTAAATCAGTTGGCTAATTCTGAATATTGAGTTAGTTGGGTAATTTATCTGGACAAGTCGACTCCTCCCTGATCCGCCCATTCCCTGCCCCTGACTTGTCCGGCTAAAAATCTTAGACACTCAGGTGGCTAAGTGGCTACTGTTTACTTACTTAGCCCGCTGAATGCTATGTTACTATTGTTCAGGCAGGCCGGTTTACCCGAATATGTCACTATTTATCCAGGTAAATAGCTCTGACAATTGCTTTCAGCATGGCCAGATCAATAGTCAATACTATCATGTTCTGCTTTTTACATGGCATCATCAGTCTGTGGAATGGTTTACCTGAAGCAAACAGACATTGGGTCTGGATAATATATTTTGGGAGCGAGAATGTGGCCTAAATGTATTGGATCAAAGCTTGTTAATTTCTGAAGTGAAACGGGGGGATTCGGCCATTACTAAAATTTGTGAATGCCAGTGCAGATATGGTAATGTGGTTCCTTAATAATGTTTGCTAAATAAATCTCTGTTATTGGTTAAACAATTAATATGATTGAGATATACGTGACCTGAATGTTAAGGAAATAGGGAATTAGGAATAATTGTTGATTAAGAGGCTTTTGCCAGTAAAATGAGTTCTATGAATAGAGCATAATTTTCACAAATACATTTTCTTAATAAAATATAGGGGTGTATTTAATAAGGCATTAGAAAAGGATTGTAGTTCCGATACCAGTAATGCACATATGTTACCAGCAGCAAAAATGCATGTGCATAAGTGTGACCAGAAATTTGCATTATACCCCCCACCACATCACACACACACACACACACACACACACACACACTTTATAATAACTCTTTAATTTTGCTTTATTACAAGTTTACCCTATAAGATGAAGGACATCCTGGGTCATTGGATGGGTCATTCTTGAGCAAGCATGAGACAATGTAGGCGTTATCTGTGCCTGGCACCCTTTAGCATGTGTGTCTATCTTGGCGTAGATGGGCTCATCTCAATCTATGGAACAGGAATCTCCAATGATGAAACAACAAATTGGTCTTTGGATCTGCTCCACCTGGGGTCAACAGATATACCACAAATGCCTCTCGGTTGCATGCAATGGCCTGTACTGAGCTCATGGGATTCATTTGTTATACAGTGGACCAAACGTATGTATTAATTCATTCCCGGAAGCATTCAATGCATTCATTCCGAGACAGGCCAAGGCTTAACATCTGGGGTGCTGGGAGAAGTCTCTGACTACTCCTGGCCTGTGTCAGGGTGTCTGAGCTAAGAGGTGGAGGCAAAGTGAGTATGATAAGGAACAGATCTGAGAGGTCACGTGATGTAGTGTGAGCGAGAGGATGCTGTTTCCCTTTGCTCCGGGACCCCACTCCCAACAAGTTAAGCAAACCACCATTTAGGTTGGGTTAAGCTTACTAAGGGTTTGTTCTTTTGCTTTGGACATCTGTTTTAACTAAGTGAAACAGCTTAATGTCAGCAATGAAGAATCATGACAACAAAAATGCAGCACAAAAAAAGAGAAGGTGAAAGCTGGAACAATCAAAATAGTAGAGGCAGTAAGTTCTCCTTCTGCCTCCAAAACTTCTGAACAAGGCATACAGGAAATGGCGGCAATAGTAGCCATGGATAAATTTGAAAGGATCTATATTACATTCAATGAGATCTCAGCCATGATTTCAGATTCCACAAAGCGTATTCAGGTGGCAGAGAGTAAGATCTTGGGACTTGATGACTCTGTCGACCTCAAGAATCAACTGAGTTTTATTGGGTTCCCCAAATCTTTCTCTGATGGTGAAACAGCAGAGGTCCTTGAGGCCTGGTTGCTATGTACACTGCCTTTAAGTGATAAGCATGGCACACTTCAAATAGAGAGAGCGTACCTTACCAGCTGGGAACAACAAAAACAGCTCGAAGTAAACTGCATTCAGTCAAGTCAATGCAATACAGTACAGCTTTACACGCGCTTGGACGTATGTTTTGGATGCTCGCCCAAAACCCCTCATGCAATAAGGGGATTAACACATCCAAAACGTGCGTCCAAACTAATGCATGTAAATTCATGTTGATAAGGCTATTAGCTATTACCCTGCGAAGCAAAAAACAAATGTGCGCCCGACGCGCACATTTTAACTCTCAAAAATTAACGCCTGACCGGAGCAGGCATTAATTCTTAAGGAGCCCCAAAAGTTTACAGAAAAGCAGAAAATTCTGCTTTTCGGTAGTTCCTCCGACTTAATATCATGGTGATATTAAGTCAAAGGAACTAAAAAAAGGGGACCTCGAAAAATAAAAATTTCACCGGCGGTCAGGTTAGGAAAATAGATGCTTAATTAACGAGCATCCATTTTCCTAACCCGTGGCTGTGAACATATTTTGAAAATGGATGCTCATAAAATTGAACGTCCATTTTCCTAACCTGCATTGATAGCCAGCTGTCCTGGGCTCCAAATGTCAAGGAGGCAGTAGGGACGCACAATTTTCCCTTGCACCTCCTTTTTGCTACGGCAGCTCATTTAAATATTAAATCAGGTGCCTGGGACAGATGGATTGGTGCGCATTAAGAGAGTGGGCTCTCAATCATGAGAAATCCATTAACTGGTATTAATCAAGTTTACTTAGGGAATAGCCACTGCTATTAATTGCATCAGTAGCATGGGATCTTCTTAGTGTTTGGGTAATTGCCAGGTTCTTGTAGCCTGGTTTGGCCTCTATCGGAAACAGGATGCTGGGCTTGATGGACCCTTGGTCTGACCCAGCATGGCAATTTCTTATGTTCTTATACCCATGTATTGCACACCGTTATTGCACCAGCCTGAATGATAGCCAAATTTCTCAATTCGGCACATAAAATGCAGATAAGATATTACAAGCTTGCTGGAAAAACAGGTTTATTTTATATGACGGCAAGCCGATATTTATATTCACGGATTGCTCTGTACTTTTCGCATGCGATAGCTTCATAAGGGCGGAGTCGGGGTGGCGTTGGCACCGGAAGAGGAGGAGTCGAGGCGGCACCGGGGCGGATGCGGCGGAAACATCGCTGGCGGCGAAAAGGTAGGAACTCTTATCGCTGCCAGTAGCACGCCCAATAGCACCACCTTTTACGATGGCGACATTGGGAGCAAAGTTGGCAGCGATAACACCACGGTGGTGGGGTCGCTGCCAACTTTCACAGGCCCGCCCCCCCACCCCTGTTAGCATCGGGATTCAGGAAGCTGCGGTAGTTTACAAAATCTGGCCCTTAATATCATAGCGATATTAAGTTGGAGGTCCCAAAAAAAAACAAACTTAAAAAAAAAAAAAAGCCGGCCCGTGGGTTGGAAAACGGATGCTCAATTTTGCCAGCGACCATTTTCCGAACCCGTGGCTGTCAGCAGGTTCGAAAACTGACCCGGTAAAATTAAGCATCAGTTGTCAGACCCGCTGACAGCCGCCACTTGGCTAATAAGGAGGTGCTAGGGACACGCTTCCTTATTAGTGCGGGCCCTAATTTAAATAGAGAATTGAGCGCCCAGGAGAGATGCCTCCTTCATTCCGCTCCTTCATAAAACACGCCCCAAAAAAACATTTTTGTGATTTCTTCATTATCTAACAAGAAACTGGAGGGGAGTGTAGTAGAAGAAACTCCATTTACAGAAAAGAATGTATGGGAAGAGCTAGGAAAACTGAAAGTGGACAAAGCCATGGGACCTGATGAGGTTCATCCCAGGATACTGAGGGAGCTCAGAGATGTGCTGGCGGGTCCACTGCTTAACCTGTTCAATAGATCCCTAGAAACGGGAGTGGTGCCAAGTGATTGGAGAAGAGCGGTGGTGGTCCCGCTTCACAACAGTGGGAGCAGAGAGGAGGCTGGAAACTACAGGCCAGTTAGTAGGGGTGGGCGTTCGTTTGCAACGTATTGGCAATCCGCAACATATAGGGCCATATTCGTTGTATTCGTGGGGAAGCAAAACATATCGCAATTCCCACGAATACAACAAATCTTCACCAAATTATTTGGCTGTCTAAAGGAGCAAATTTAAACAAAATCCCCACCCTCCTGACCCCCCCAAGACATGCCAGTAGAGATGTGAATCGGAACCAGAATCGGATCCGATATCAGTTCCGATTCACATCTCTACTTGCCAGTCTGGTGGTCCAGCGGGGGTTCTGGAGCCATCTCCTGCACTCGGGCCGTCAGCTGCCAGTATTGAAAATGGCGCCGATAGCCTTTGCCCTTACTATGTCACAGGGGCTACCGGTGCCATTAGTAGGCCCCTGTCACATGGTAGGAGCACAAGATGGCTTGTGCTCCTACCATGACAAAGCTGATTGACTTTTATGATTGGATGACTAAGGAATTGGATCGAGGAAGAACGCTCAATGTCATCTATTTGGATTTCAGCAAAGCTTTTGATACGGTCCCGCACAGGAGGCTTGTGAATAAAATGAGAAGCTTAGTAGTGAGTGCCAAGGTGGTGGCCTGGATTGCAAACTGGTTGATGGACAGAAGACAATGTGTAATGATAAATGGAACTTACTCTGAAGAGAGAACGGTGTTAAGCGGTATGCCGCAAGGATCGGTGTTGGGACCGGTCCTGCTCAATATCTCTATGAGAGACATTGCGGATAGGATAGAAGGTAAGGTTTGTCTTTTTGCGGTTGATACTAAGATCTGCAACAGAGTGGACACCAGAAGGAGTGGAGAGAATGAGACGGGATTTAAGGAAGCTGGAAGAGTGGTCGAAAATATGGCAGCTGAGATTCTGCCGGGAGCGATTTCCTACCGCGAATCGTTTTTCTGTACGGAAAAACGATTCGCGGTAGGAGATTGCTCCCGGACCCCCGCTGGGCTTTTGGCAAGTCTTGTGGGGGTCAGGAGGCCCCCCCAAGCTGGCCAAAAGTCCCTGGGGGTCCAGCGGGGGCCCGGGAGCGATCTCCTATGCTCCTGACGTCGGGGGACAAAAAACAAAATGGCGCCGGCGCTACCTTTGACCTGTCATATGACAGGTCAAAGGTAGCGCCGGCGCCATTTCTACAACGCACGGAGGTCCGAGAGTAAAAGATCACACCGGGACCCTTCCTCTGGACCCCAGGTAATTTAAGGCATTTTGGGGGGGTTCGGGAGGGTGGGGGATTTATTTTAAAGGGTCGGGGTGGGTTTTAGGGTTGTTTTAGTGTGCTGGTTTTCCCGCCCTCCCCCTTCCCCTCCCCATTCCCACGATTTACGATTTTTTAACAATAAATCGGGGGAATTGTTATTGTATCGCGGCTCTAACGATTTTTGACGATTTAAAATATATCTGACGATATTTTAAATCGTCAAAAAACGATTCACATCCCTACCAGATACACTCACTCCCATCGCCCAGTATAACCCTGTCTCAGGTACACAAACTGCCACCCCTAGCCTGCTGCCATGTCCACTGACCCAGAAAAGCCAGCCTGCCAAACACCAAGTGACAAAACAGCATAAATCTTTGAAGTTGTGTGTGTAAATAAGCAGTAGTAAATGTACTTACATAGTTTTGATGATGTTTGTGCATGTCGCTTTTAAAATAGCTCATTACATGCATATTCGTTAACTACACCCTTTTTTGTGTGTATTTGTGTACTTTTACGTGGGAAGGCACATATAGGTGTGAACATTACATATTAATACAATGCAGATTAAGGGGCATATTTTAAAAACGTTATGCGCGCCGGGCCTATTTTAAAAACGCCCAGCGACGCGTGTAAAGCCCCAGGACACATGTAAGTCCCGGGACTTTACTAAAGGGGCGGTCCGGGGGCAGGGCGTGGGCAGGTCCAGAGGCGTGCAACACAGCGGCCATTGCTGCTGTGTCGAGGGTTCGCGTGCCGTTAGCCTGCCTGCGCGCGCAACTTGCGCCTGTCCGGAGGCAGGCGCAAAAGGTAAAATAAAAATTTTGTGGGGGTTAGAGTAGGGCTAGGAGGAGAAAGTTTAGGGGAAGGGGTGGGAAGGTCAGGCTAGGGGGAGGGAACAGGGGAAGGCAGTGAGGCTCGGCGCACGCAAGGTGCATAATTGTGCGCCCCCTTGTGCGTGCCGACACTTTATTTATTTATTTAACATTTTTCTATACCGACCTTCAAGGTTGAATACCATATCAGGTCGGTTTACATCGAACAGGGGTAGATCAGTATAACGTAACATAACATAAGGAGCAAATTTTGTGGTAAGAGACAAGAGCAGAGAAGCAAAAAGTTACATAATAACAAGAACCTTGAACTTGGAAGCTGGTTCAGCTGGAAAAAGAGAAGCCTTAAGAAGGTATTAAATTAAGTACATTGTGATATGTCCAAACTAGTAAATGAGGTGAATATTGGCGGGGCGAAGTTCCATATTCAAAAGCTGAGTAGTTATCTAGTGAAAGTTTGATGGATCAGGGAAGGCTTGTAAGAAGAGCCAAGTTTTGAGTTTTTTTTTAAATGTAGTTAGGCACGGTTCCATTCTGAGTTCTGAGGGGAGGTTGTTCCAGATGGATGGACCTGCTGTAGAAAAAGCTCGGTCCCTGGTAGAGATGAGTCGTGTGGCTTTAGATGGCGGGGCTTGTAGAGTTCCTTTGTAGGTTTCCCTCATTGGTCTGTTGGAAGTGTGGAGTTTGAGTGGGAATTCGAGGTCGAGATGGAGGAGGTTATGAATTGATTTGTGGATTAGAGTTAGCGATTTGTGTAGAGCCCTGTAACTGACTGGTAACCAGTGTAGATTACGGAGGATGGGCGTAATATGGTCTCTCTGGTTGGTGCTTGTCAAAATTCTTGCTGCAGCGTTCTGTATCATCTGTAAGGGCTTGGTTGTAGAGCTTGGTAGGCCGGTGAGGAGAGAGCTGCAGTAGTCAATTTTGGCAAATATTAGAGATTGGAGAACAGTCCTAAAGTCATGAAAATATAGGAGAGGTTTGAGTCTTTTTAACACCTGAAGTCTGTAGAAGCACTCTTTAGTTGTGGTTTTGATCATATTCTTTAGGTTAAGACGGTTGTCTATAATTACTCCAAGGTCTCTCACATGAGAGTGGGTGAGAAGGTGTTTGTGATGAATCTGAGATGAGAGGTTTTCTTGGTTGGAGGGAATGACGCGCAAGTTATAAAATCAAGTGTACATGTGTGCGTGCCGGGTAGTGAGCGCACATGTACGCCCGCGTGCATCTTTTTAAAATTTACCCCTGAGTGAGGGTGTGCCATTTACATGCGCATATGTGCTTTTTTTGCACGTGTATACTTTTGAAAAGTCACCTGAATGTTTTTCTCTCTCTCTATGTAAACAAACACAGGCAAGTATTCCCAGTGCTTTAGAACTACTTCAATAGTTATCCTCAAGCAAATACTTTGCATTTTGATGCACTCACCTGTTTTTAAATATTCAATTATTTAGAGCAAGTTTGTCTGGAAACTTTACTGCCTAGATGCAGTTTAAATGAAAGCACTATAAATCTCCCAGGGCTTAGTTCTGCAGAACTCCAGAGTGATGCAAATGGCTGAACATCTGGAGATATTCCCCTGTCAATTTGTTATAGAATTTGCAGGCATGCTGAAAATTACCTTTTTTTTTTTTTTTTACCATTGCTACCATGTACTTTAATTTTTTATATATACTTTCTTGCAGAGGGCACTCGTTGAGACTTCATATACACCCTCTTACCTGCCTCCTGCCAACATATAAAAGACTACTCTGCCAATATTCTGCAAATTTCCCATTTTCTGATGCAGAAATTACTCCATTGTGCAGGTGCCTGTAGGCATACAGCATCATAAGTATCGCTCTTCTCCAACATTTCCCATCACACCTCCTCCCTGGGCAATGCAATGCATAGAGCCTGACAACAAGAATGAGAAAGGAACTGGATTAGGCCCTCCATCCCATGATAGCAAAAACACTGAAGATCTGATGCACAGATCAAAGGTCCATCAAGCCCAGTATCCTGTTTCCAACAGTGGCCAATCCAAGTCACAAGCTCCTGGCAAGTACCCAAACATTAAATAGATCCCATGAGACTAATCCTGGCAACAAGCAATGGCGATTCCTTATTAATTAATAGCAGTTTATAAATTTCTCCTCCAGGAACTTATCCAAATCTTTTTAAACCCAGCTACACTAACTGCCTTAACCACATCCTCTGGCAATGAATTCCAGAACTTAATTGTGCATTGAGTAAAAAAGAATTTTATCCAATTCATTTTAAATGTCTTACTTGCTAACTTCATGGCGTGCCCCCTAGTCCTTGTTTTATCTTAAAGAAATAACCATTCACATTTTCTAAAATAAACTTAAAAGTTTGCAGTTTATTAACTGGCTTCTGTGTTTAGAGACGTTACAACTTGGGCCAGTTTAAAAAATACGCCTTTCCAGTCTTTACATTTCTATCGTGTGCGTCTTTCAGCCATCTTTGAAGGATACATTGCCTGACACTGTGCAACTAGTCCACTGTTGGGCATCTGTCCCTCCAGACGCAATCCTATTGGCGAAAAATGGTCTGTGTTGGGGGACTGAAATCATGGTTAGTAGGTTTGCCAATGAGACATCACATTTCCCCTATCTTGTTCAAGCTACATTGGCTCCCAATTAAATTTCAGGTAAAATATAAAATTCTCTCTTTAATTCATTCCTTAATTCATGATCCAGATTCAACTTGGCTCTGTACATCCTTATGGTTATACAAACCAGCTAGACACCTTAGATCTACAACTAAATATCTGCTTGATGTTCCTACAGTTAGACTGGCGAGACTAAATATGACCAGAGAAAGAGCCTTTTCAGTGGCAGGACCTTTGTTGTGGAACTCACTCCCTAATACTTTAAGGCAAATTATTAGCCATAAAGAATTCAAGAAGGCTGTAAAAACTCATTTATTTAAGATAGCTTTTGGAGACCTTGATAGTCTGAACACCTAACCTCAATAAGGTATATATCATCAGTTCTTATTGATAGCTTAACTATCTACCTTCTAGGGCTCTGGTCTCTATCAGACATAGGCTCTAAGCTATTCTATTGTATTTTTTTCTGGCTTTTTACTTGTTTTTGTAACAAATAGTATAGCTATGCTTAAAGGAGTAGGGTTTATAATGATACATTGTATTTTTTCCCTCCTATTATTTTATTTCATTTGTTAATTGGTATTATTTCATTTTATTTTATGGTTTTTAGTCAAATGTAATTTTTAGTTATTTTGTTGTTTTTATAATTTTTGTAAACCGTTTTGGTCAAATCTGTTTGAAAAGACGGTATAGAAATATTTTTAAATAAATAAATAAATAAATAAATAAATAAATAATACTTTTGAATAAAAGTTGGTAATGTTTTGACTGCATCTTTATTGGATTTTTGTTTATTCTGACAAGGATCCCTAAACATTTAGGGGTAGATTTTAAAAATTTGCGTGATCGCGTACTTTTGTTTGCGCACCAGGCGCAAACAAAAGTACGCTGGATTTTATAAGATACGCGTGTAGCCGCGCATATCTTATAAAATCCGGGGTCGGCGCGTGCAAGGGGGTGCACATTTGTGCAACCTGCGCGTGCCGAGTCCAGCGCGCGCTGCCTGTTCCCTCCGAGGCTGCTCCGATTTCGGAGCGGCCCCAGAGAGGAACTTTCCTTCGCCCTCCCCCCACCTTTCCCTCCATTCCCCTCCCTTCCCCTCCCTTACCTAACCCACCCCCACGGCCCTATCTAAACCCCCCCTTACCTTTGTTGGCAGATTTATGCCTGCTAAAAGCAGACATAAATCTGCGCGCGCCAGCGGGCTGCTGGCGCGCCATCACCCGACCCGGGGGCTGGTCCGGAGGCCTCAACCATGCCCCCGGGCCGGCGCCACACTCCCGGGCCCGCCCCCGAAACGCCGCATCATTTCGGGAACGCCCACGACACGCCCCCTCCCTGCCCCTTTTACGAAGCCCCGGGACTTACGCGCGTCCCGGGGCTCTGCGCACGCCGGTGGCCTATGCAAAATAGGCGCGCGGGTGCGCAAGGGCCCTGCGCGCGTAAATCCAGCTGGATTTACGCGCGCAGGGCATTTAAAATCTGCCCCTTAGCGCTATACTATTGACCATCAATGATGACATCATCAAAATGAGATAATAATAATAGTCATGGTATATATAAGGAACCATAATAATAATAATAATAATAGAATGGGAGTAATGTAATAATGTAATAGAATTACAGTGAATAAAATCATTGTTATAATGAAGAAAGGCAAAGTGGTAAAAGTATAATGAAGGAAAATAAATGGGGAATAGTAACAGGAAATATATAAAAGGATAGTAAGAAATAAGGAAATAATGTAGTTCTCACATGGTGCATACTGGGTATGTGCGACCCTCCGTTCCCTAGCCTGGAATGTGACGGTGCGGTCACTGATTATCCGATACCTCGTACAGTTCCAGAGATAGGGGTTGTGGGAGGTCTCGCAAGTACATAGCTTTACGATGAGACATTTCTCATATGTGTCTTATGAGGGCCCTTACTCTTTTAAAAAGGGTGATTGAAAATAACAGGTGGGCCATGATCACAATGGCTAGGCCAGGTAAGGTCTAAGAGAGGAGATAAGTAAATTACAACTAGAAATTCCATCACTCCCATCAGCCAAACTATCCAACACAAGGAGAAGAGCCATATCCATAGCTGGTCCAAAATTATGGAACTCTCGACCCGCTCATTTATCTGCTCAAACCAGCATCAAGACATTCAAAAAAGAGCTTAAAACTTGGTTATTCTGTCAAGCTTTCAAAGATGGTATTGGCTAATTGCACACAACATTTCTAGTTTACAATTGTTTATCAGAACACTTATATACTAAGGACTACATGGTTTGATGATAAACACATTGAGTGTTAAACGTTATCTTTCTCCCCACCTGAAGTTAATTGTTAAACTTTTTAATTTGTTTATTTTATAACATTGTTAATTTCAATTATTTAATTCTCCAATGTAACCTCTGTTTTCCTCTCAGTTCACTGTTTATTGTAACATGTGGTTGTAACTGTGAACCGGGGTGAAGGCTGATAGCTATACCTCGGTGTAGAAAACTCGTTAAATAAAAATAAATAAATAAAAATAAAATATCTTCATCTCTGGAATCATAGCTGTAGTCAGCAATTTCTGCTGTGTCTTGGTCTACAGACAGCTCCATAGCGTGAGAGCCTTTTCATATCGTCCTGCAACTCTTTAACAGTATTCTGCAATTTTTTTTTACAGAAACTGCATTCTCAATGGACATAGATGCACCAAAGAGGGAACCCAGGACAGAAAAGATAATGGATCCAGCAACTAGTCCAATAAACCTTTTGGGTCAGTTTAAGTCTTTTCTAACGGGCTGGATTATAATTTTGTCTAATTGGCTAAGAATGTTCTGAACCTTCTGGGTAACATATTTCAGATGATCCGTGAACCAAGTTTAGTTGCAGGCAAATGCATGTTAGGGAGGTTCAAATGTTTTTGGATCACATGTTGGGGGTCCAGGAACACAAAGACTTTCTGGGTGACAATCTGGGACTGCGTGAGAGGAAGCCAGGGGTGTCTTGCATCACGATGCTGGAGGAAGGGCCAGGCTTGACCAGACTTCACCAGCTTGGTAGCTTCTGCTCCTCTCACCAGCTGCACTAGGACGATGCCCTCAGGGACTGGCTCTTCATCTGAAAAACAGTAGAGAACTATTCCTCTGTTTTATTGTTAATGTCCGTGTCACTGAGCACAGCATTTTGATCCTCAAATTTACAAGGGTGAAAAGGTCTGAGCTAATTAATGTGGACCCATTTAAGGACATTGCCACCATCAGGATTTGCCTTAATTCAAATAAGATATGCGAATGGTGAGACTTTATCCACAATTAGAAAAGGTCCTTTCCAGCTAGGCAAAAATTTGCTTTTTTTGGCTTTTTTTTTTTTTACTATAATTATAGTAAGATCTTGTTTCCAGTTTCATATTCTTTAGCTGTATCTTTTAAATCATAATAGGCTTTTCTACCTCTGACATTCATCTCCAAATTCTTTTTGGGCAAAGGTCTTTTGCAAATGTTCCCGCAGATGGGTAACATATTCATGTGCAGCTATTGCACTAGCCAAATTAGCATCCTGCGTCCTGTAAAGCAAATGCATAGGAAAGGTCATTTTTATTCCGGTCATCTTCTCAAATGGGGAGAACCGCATAGTACAGTGTGGCATGGCTCGGATAGCCATTAACACTAGGGGTAATTTGATATCCCAGTCCTTGCCTGATGTGGACACATACTTCTTTAGAAGGCTGATTATGGTTTTCTGTGTTCTCTCCACTTGTCCTGACAATTGGGGGTGATATGATATGTGGAACTTACTTTTAAACAGTTTGCACATATGTTTAATTACCTGTGCAATAAAATGTGGGCCTTGGTCTGAGTTTACTTTTATAGGCAGACCCCAGCGACTGAACGCGTGATTCATGAGAAGGGTGGCTGTGGTCTCAGCAGTGTTGTTAGGGGCAAGTATGCACTCTACCCACTTAGTAAACAGGCAGGTCACTGTGAGCATATATTTATTACTTCTAGAGGATCTGACAACAGGCCCAATCCAATCTATTTGAATATCAGACCAGGGCACTGTAATACCTTGGATCCGTAAAGGCGCTCTATGTGCGGGTGAGGTCGGCTGGAACCTGTAGCAGGTGAGACAACTTTTTGTGTATGATTTCACATCCTGGTACAGGGGCAGCCAATAGGCTACTTATTTCAGGGCATCATAAGTGATCTGATCACCTCGGAGCCCGGCGAATGGCTCATCATGGGCGTGCTATAGCATGATCCCCTATATGTATGATTCCCTTCTTACTGGTCCGTATCAGTAAATCTTTTACTATCTGAAACTGATTTCTAGAAGCATAGAGGAGCCGTAATTCCTCATCTGTCTGACAGTCTGCTTCGGTGAGGGGATTTGCATCAGGAGCCTCAATAAAGGCATAGAACTTTCCCAGAGTAGAATCTCCTTTCTGGGCATTCACTAGGTCAAAGGAAGGCATTTTGCTACACCACTGGGGTGTGGGGATAGCGGCCTGTTTAGCTTGATGCCTGGGGACTGTTCTCACTTCTACTGTGAGAGATTCCTTCATTTGCCAGAGCCTATCTGATGAGGCACCCTCCTTGGCAAGTTGGTCGTCAAGGTCATTGCCGGCCTTGTCCATACCCGTGACTTTAGAATGACCTTTTTCCTTTTTCTAGTAGACTGTCATTTCTTTTTTTTGCACTAACTGATTTAAGGCTAGAATCAATTCTTGGTGTTTGATGGGTTTCTATTTAGAACTGAGCATTTGATTCGCTTTCCCGTTAGGCAGATGTGTCATGACGTTTTTATGTCTGATATAGTCAGAATCTGTGTAGATTACAATGGTCTGCAAACCATGCTGTACAGCCATTTGTACACTGCGGTAAGCTCTGCATACTGATTTGGTTTGGATCTCAGAGTGTAGCTGAGGGGACCACAGGAGTGATTCTCCTTCCATGCTATTCCTACTCCAGCCACTAATTCATGGCCACTATCCCTGCGGAAAGCACAACTGTCAACATATGCTATAGGAAAACGGTTGCACATTTTTCGTCTTAGGCGTAATGACAATAGGGTTCTGTTGTTTCATTCTCAGGTTCCGAGATCTTCTTCAGCAGTGCAATCATGTAATTTGGCTAAATTTTGAGCCACAACGGTTTTATGTTCTGGCATATCGCACCTCAAGCGGCTAACCTTGAAGAGGGAATGTCCAGGAAGATATTTTCTTGCTGGAGCCTTGACCGGCTTTGATTCGGTCACTGGCTAAAAACCTTATTGACTGATGGCATGTCTCTACTATTAGGTTCTCCCCTTGCACATAGCTTCTGAAGTGTTGAAGCATCCATACTGTGGTTAGCAGGGATTTCTCACACTCCAAATATTTCTTTCCTACCTCTGTCGGAGCTTTACTGGCATATGCTATGACTCGCCGATCGATGTCATATTTCTGGTACATAATAGCCCTCATGCACTGTGGAGTAAAGGCTAATTACAGGAAGAAGATCCGCCCACTTTCTGGATAAGTGAGACAGGGAGCTTTACCCAGGATTCCCTTCAACTCATCCATGGCTGCTTCCTGCTCAGATCCCAACCGCCAGGGTTCACCCTTCCTCAGGAGGTTTACCAGAGGCTGTGTGATCTCGGTGTACTGATCTATGAACTGTCAAGAGTAATTGCATATTCCCAGGAAAGAACACCACTCTTCCAGAGTGGTGGGTGTTTCTATTTTTTGTAAGGCTTCTATTCTTTTCTTTTATAGACGTAGTCTTTCCGCGGAAACTTCACATTCTAAGTAGTTAAGTGACTTTCTACTCCACTGCCCCTTTGAGAGAGACAGTTTTGGCTCCTGCTACCTGCAGCTAGGCCAAAACATGTCCAATCTCTTGCAGGTGCTCTTGGAAGTTGGTATTCTTAAGTAGGATATCATCCATGTACACTAATTTTGCCCCTAGCATCCACATCAGGTAATGCCTTGTGTAGGAAAATGTTGAAATCTGCTGGTGAATTCAGATACCCAAAGTCAATTTATACTGATCCTTAGGTTCTACAGAGACCATTCAGAACCATGAGGCTAAATCAAGGCTGGTGAAATATTTGGCTCCCTGAATTCTAGTTAAAATCTAATCCGGGTGGGCCATGGGCCACCTGAACAGGGGCACAATTTGGTTCCGTTTCCTGAGGTCTATAGCCAGTTTCCATATGCCATTTTTTTTTCAAGATGGGCCATATAGGACTGTTAAAGGTACCGTTACACTGTCTGATAATTCCTTTTTTTTCTAGGGTATTTAAGATTTCTTGCACTGACTCATAGGACGCTAGCAGTATTTTGTATTGGCATTAAAAAACTGTCTTGCTTTTTGGCTCTTTTGATGCTTGTGTAACATGTAGGTCGGTCAATGGCAAAGATATCTTTACATTTCTTTTAACTTATCTCTCTCTGCTGGGCTCCTGCAAGCATCTGCTTCCATGAGCTGATTGTTTACTGTCTCCTCAAACCTGTGGAAGGGTTTGTTCAGAGCTATCTCCACTTGTTCTTCTATCTCCTCCGAGATGGAGCTATTCTGATCTGAGCTAACTGTTCAGACTCCTTCAGCCTGGATTTTGCCTGTATCATTTCCATCAAGCTCCCTTGACAGTAGGAGGCAGCTGTTTTCCAGTTGAACCTTAGAAGCCTGATCATCATACGGCCAAATAAACTGTAAGCTGATAAGGCCTTTAGACAGCATTTTGCACCACTCAGGGGATCTTCTCCAGAGTATACCTCAGTGTTTCCAAATAATTTACCTATGACCAGCAGGTTTAGCTCTAAATCAGGGAAGGATTCACCAATTAGGGAATCTAAGGGTTCTTTGTCTCTCAGTGCAATTCAGCTTGGGCTGGTATTCATCACTAACAGGTACAATACTGTCTGTGTCCGACACCTCCATACAAGGAGTGGCTCCCATAGACAACCCAGATTGTAGAAATCTGGTGTTCTGTGAGAAGAAATCCAACTTAACTAACATTTGTTGACCTTTGACTATTCTGATTTTGAGGGGATAATTTTGTACACTGCTAGGGATGTGGGCTTTCTCAGTGCTCACCACTTCATACACCTGTGGGACTTCGGTTTGGGAGTTTTTCGGCAGCATGGATCGGAGGAAATGAGTCGGAAAATGAATTAAAAAAAAAAATGAATCGGGGAAAAAAAAATGAATTGGAAAAAAACCACTCCAACCCTTCAATTTTACTTTATTACAATCCCCCACCATCCCGATCCCTCCTCAAGACTTACTAAAAGCCCTGGTGGTCCAGCAGGGTCCTGCGAGTGATGTCTCCCCATCGGGCCGTCGGGCCTACCATGAATCAAAATGGCACCGGTGCCCTTTGCTCTTAGATGTGATAGGGGCTACCGGTTCCATTGGTCAGCCCCTGTTACATGGTAGGAGCAATGGACGGCCGGTGCCATCTTGTGCTCCTACCATGTGACAGGGGCCGACCAATGGCACCAGTAGCCCCTGTGACATAGTATTCAAAATGGCTATCGGCGCCATTTTGAATACTGGCAGCCAATGGCCTGAGTGCAGGATATGGCTCCAGGACCCCCGCTGGACCACCAGGGACTTTTGGCAAGTCTTAGGGGGTGCCAATTTTCTGCACAAATTAAGTGCCAGCAGTTAATTTCTGCCGGCACTTCCCCGGCGCCGGCAGAAATTAATACCTACCTTTGGGTAGGCGCTAATTTCTTAAAGTAAAATGTGCGGCTTGGCTAATAGCGCCATCAACATGCATTTGCATGTTGCAAGCGCTATTAGTCTCGGGGGGGGGGGGGGTAGCTTTACCCCTTATTCAGTAAGGGGTAATAGCGCGTCGAAAACACGTGTCCAAATTCGGGTTAACAGTGAGCTCCACTGTACTGTATCGGCCTGTTAGTTAACAAATACCAGCAATCAGGCTAGGTATTCTCATATGCTGGCCTTAACAGTTGGAATTTATTTCCAAAAGATATTAGGGGATTGGATAATAATAATAATCAGACTATTATGCTATTTCAAAAGGTTTGTAACCTTGGAGTCATCATTGACTCTGCTCTCTCAATGTGTGAACAAATCAGAACGATTACTCAATCTTCCTTTTACAAATTAAGACTCTGATGACATCTCAAACCACTCCTCAGTTCTACTGACTTTCATTCTGTTCTACAATCTCTCCTATTTTCTAGCATTGATTATTGTAATTCCCTCCTCATTGGCCTCCCAGCTTATATTATTCACCCACTACAAATCATACAGAATTCAGCAGTTCCCTACAGGAACTCCAATTCGTGACCACATCATCCCTGTACTTGACTCTCTTCACTGGCTCCCTACATTATACCATATTTAATACCAACTGGCCATAATTACACAGTCTTCTATTTACAATATTCACTCTCCCTGGATTTCATTTGTACTAAAAGTCCACTCTCCCATCAGATCATTAAGATCCTCCTGTCAGAGACTCCTTGACGTCCCGTCTCCGAAAGTAACCCATCTTGCTGAGACTAGAGAATGTATGTTTTCCTCTGCAGGCCCTCTCCTCTGGAATTCACTAACAAAAGATTTGAGAAACCTCCTGGAAAAATCCTCCTTTAAAAAAGTTCTAAACACACATTTTTTTCAGGAAAGCATTCCCAAATGTATGATCCTTTTGGCCTCTCTGATATTTTCCGTATTGTAATTCTTGCATTACATTTTAGTGCATCTTAATTTACTGGTGTGCTTTTAACTGTAACGCATTATGTGTGTTTTAGGGTACCCTGCCCTGACTGTAGGAAGGGTGGGTAATAAATGGCTGACAACAAACAAACAAACAAACAAATAAATAAATAAATAAATATTCAGGAAAAGGTTAAGATGGTTATCTTGAATAGCTTGCATGGCAGCAAAATGTACATAGACAATGTCTATGCAGACACTGCCCAGGATTTTCAAAGCGAACCTGGGCACAAAAAAATTCACTTTGAAATCCTCCGGTAATTGGTGCAGGTATTATGCATGAATTACCCCAGAAACGAGTTACACGTGCTCAAATCAGGTTGTAAGCCGTGCATGGTAACATACGTGCATCTTTTTTATAGGAAAAAATATCTATGCATGTGAGTGAGGCACTCACATGCATTGCTGTGCATGTGAGTGAGGCACTCACATGCACAGCAATGCTTCTGCACGGTGTGTGTAAAAGGAGATGCAGAAACAAGTTTTGCTCAGACTTCTATGTGCTCAGGCCCCTGATTGATTTTCAAAAGCAGATTTGCCTCTGCATTGCCTGGGGTTTAGGCATATAAATCCTTACGAAAAGCACCTCCTGAAGCTCATCTTTTTAGTTTTGCATTCCAAGGCCTGGCAGTTTAAGGACCTGATTTTTATACAGTGCATTCCTGCACTTATGCTGTTAGTGGCAAACCTGAAGCCAGGAAATATTAAAAGATCTGTTCTATTTTTAATGCTTAAATGATTGGAAGATCTCTAATGCAATTGGTTTGTTGTGATGCTGCTGTGTTCTGTTAAGTGACTAGGAGAGTGAATATTTTACACTACGGCACTACCATTATTTGCAATTATTGTCATCTCATTGTCAGTTTTATTGTGTTTGTACAAGTTCTTTGATGTGGACTTTTCTGTAAATTGTATTTGCATTTGAAAAGTGCTATTCGCTTTCAGCTCGTATATGAGGAAAATAACGATGCCGTAAATTGAAATATTTAAACAAGCACCCAGGGAGCTTACCCCCTGTTCTACAATCCTCCACTTCGCTCAGCCATTTCAGTGACAGCTCTCCGCCAGGGTCCACAGACCGCAGCTGCATTGTGCAGTCCACTTTTTAAATACTGCGAGCAGTCTCCTGCATTTTGACATAGGAGAAATGATTTAGATTTGTGTTTTTTTCAAACCTACATATTAATGTCAAGATCTAGCTGGCTTTTAGTGTTAGATAATGCCCACTGGACCCAGTGAGTGATGGGCTGTTTGAAGCTGGCATTAAGGTTTGCTCTGCAACATGAGTTGTATCAGCTACGGCAATCGTAATAAAACAAACACCCGATGTGCATTGTGTTTCCAGGCTCTACATATTCATACAGCATTGACCTAAAAACAATTCACCGGTATAAATCAATAGGGAGCCAATAATGTTAGAATTTTAACTGAGAGCTTTGCTTAGGATATTAGTGGAAAACTGAACATAAAATTTTAATTGGGCTCGCTCTGTCGATTCATCAGTAGTAAATTTTCTCTTCTCTTGTTTTCCATTAGGCATTTCAAGGCTAAGATACACAAAAGTTCTGAAGACCTCTTCTTCCAGCAGATGCAAAGAAAAGAACAAGCAGCAACTGCAGCAAGGGGAATTTTATAGCGAAAGAATATTTCTTAGCTTTCATTAACGAGGACGCCGGCTCGCGGCTCATGAGATGTGCAGTCCCTGGAATTCTCAGCTAATTAATACAAGAGCTATGAATTTTTTAAAATGTTTGCATTTGCTGCTGCCAGATGATGAAATGCTGTGTTCTGCTTTATTTGCAAAAAGAAAAAAAAAAAATTCTCCAGGGGAAAAAAGTAAATTGATTCGGTGGAAAGACACCATTTAGTTTCCACAAATCTGCAAGGAAATCCTTAGGCCTGAGGATTTGGGGGTTCCTACAGCACAGCATTCACTGCTCCACAGGAACACTTAGTAGAGTCCCCAACGTTGAATGTACTTAAATAAATGTTTCAGCTAATTGCACTGCACATAGTTAGATATATTTGTCACGGTGATAGGAGGAAGAAACAGCCAAAACACACAGGGGGGGGGGGAGGACTTGAGCAAGGGAATGCAAAATACATTTTAAAGTCGTTTTTGGTTCTGAAAGTCATTTTCCAAAATAAAAGAAAGCTGAGCTGCAGCTCTATGGGCAGAGACTTCCGATCTCCTGTGACTCCACAGTCAATGAAACGGACACAAGAATTGGCCAAAGCCCACCCAGAATCACCATGGGAGCCCGCAGGCCAGGCTGAAGCAGTCGGAGCAGAGGTGGGGCACTGAGGCGGCTTGGATTGTACCCTCCCCATCTTCTTCTGCTTGGGGCGGGTGAAACGCACTGAATCGAGTGGGGCCATCTTAGTGCTGTCCATGATTCAAAATGCAACACTCTGGCCCCAGGCAGCGGAGGAGGAGGGCATGGCCCAATGTGCAACACTATCCTTCTCCTAACCCCAAACCAGGATGGCAGAGTAAGTAAAGAGATGTGGGGTAAAAGTGAGTGAGAATGTGGGGGGAGGAATGGGGGTTTGGGAGTGAGTCTGGAGGGAATGTGGGGCAAACTGAGTAAGGAATAAAATGACAGTGCATATAGAAAGACATGGTTTAATGGGACACAAACAGCATGGATTTACCCAAGGGAAGTCTTGCCTCACAAATCTGCTACATTTTTTTGAAGGGGTTAATAAACATGTGGATAAAGGTGAACCGGTAGATGTAGTGTATTTGGATTGTCAGAAGGCGTTTGACAAAGTCCCTCATTAGAGGCTTCTAAGAAAACTAAAAAGTCATGGGATAGGAGGCGATGTCCTTTCGTGGATTACAAACTGGTTAAAAGATAGGAAACAGAGAATAGGATTAAATGGTCTGTTTTTACAGTGGAAGATGGTAAACAGTGGACTAGTACTTTTTAATATATTCAGAAATGATCTGGAAAGAGGTATGACGAGTGAAGTGATTAAATAAGCAGAGCAGTTAAATCACAAGCAGATTGTGATAAATTGCAGGAGGACCTTGCAAGACTGGAAGATTGGGCGTATAAATGGCAGATGAAATTTAATGTGGACAAGTGCAAGGTGATACATACAAGGAAAAATAATCCCTACTGAAGTTACACGTTGTTAGGAGTTTAGGATTAGGAGTTACCACCCAGGAAATACATCTGAGCGTCATAGTGGGTAATACATTGAAATTGTCGGTTCAGTGTGCTGTGGCGATCAAAAAAGCAAACATAATGTTCGGAATTATTAGGAATGACAAATAAAACTGAGGATGTCATAATGCCTCTGTATTGCTCCATGGTGAGACCGCACCTTGAATAATGTGTGTAATTCTGGTTGCTACATCTCAAAAAAGATATAGTTGCACTGGAGAAGGTACAGAGAAGGGCAACCAAAATGATAAAGGACAAGGAATGGCTGTTCAACTTGGAAAAGAGACAACTGAGGGGGGATTTCATAGACTCTACAAAATCATGAAAGGATTTGAACGGGTAAATCTTTCAGATAAAACAAGGACTAGGGGGCACTCCATGAAGTTAGCAAGTAGCACATTTAAAACAAGTTGACAAAAATTATTTTTCAATCATAAGAACATAAGAAATTTCCATAAGATCAAGGGTCCATCAAGCCCAGCATCCTGTTTCTAACAGAGGCCAAACCAGGCCACAAGAACCTGGCAAGCACCAAGCACTAAGAAGATCCCATGAAAATCATGCATAATTAAGCTGTGGAGTTTGCTGTCAGAGGATGTGGTTAAGGCAGTTAGTGGAGATGGCTTAAAAAAGGTTTGCAAAAGTTCCTGGAGGAGAAGTCCATAAACTGCTATTAATCAATAAAGAATAGCCATTGCTATTACTGGCATTAGTAGCATGAGATCTATTTAATGCTTGGGTACTTTCCAGGTACTTGCGACTGGGATTGGCCACTTTTGGAGTCAGGGTACTGGGCTTGATGGACTCTTGGTCTGACCCAGTATGGCATATCTTACGTTGTTATGTTCTTATGAAATGAGTGTGGAGTGAGTGACCCGGCCTATCAATTCCAAATTCAATTTGTTCCCTGGTATCCCAGTGTCCCTTTCCCAGCAGGTCCCTGAGATGCTTATTATTACATCTTCTTCTTCTTCATTCAGTGCCTTGCGTTCCAATTCTCCAGTCTTGTTTTTTAGACATCTTGCATTTGCATGATGACAATTCAAAGTCTGATTTTAATTGTATTTACAACCTGCATAGCAGTTGAAATGGGCATCTGGAATCATTTATCTCTGTATAATTCTTATTTAAATGTACTTAGGCTTCATTGACCTCTATTACAACCTCTTCCCTAATATGCCAGTATCTTTGGGAGCTTCCCCATTCTGAACCTTGCACTTCTGAACAACTGTCGGTTTCTCCCACTGACTGAGTTTTGAAAGCTGTCCTGTCTTATTTCTGAAGATCAGCAGTCTGGTTCCACTCTGGTGAAGGGGAAACCCATCCTAAGAACATAAGAACATAAGAAAATGCCATACTGGGTCAGACCAAGGGTCCATCAAGCCCAGCATCCTGTTTCCAACAGTGGCCAATCCAGGCCATAAGAACCTGGCAAGTACCCAAACACTAAGTCTATTCCATGTTACCATTGCTAATGGCAGTGGCTATTCTCTAAGTGAACTTAATAACAGGCAATGGACTTCTCCTCCAAGAACTTAACCAATCCTTTTTTAAACACAGCTATACTAACTGCACTAACCACATCCTCTGGCAACAAATTCCAGAGTTTAATTGTGCGTGGAGTAAAAAAGAACTTTCTCCGATTAGTTTTAAATGTGCCCCATGCTAACTTCATGGAGTGCCCCCTAGTCTTTCTATTATCTGAAAGACTAAATAACCGGTTCACATCTACCCGTTCTAGACCTTTCATGATTTTAAACACCTCTATCATATCCCCCCTCAGTTGTCTCTTCTCCAAGCTGAAAAGTCCTAACCTCTTTAGTCTTTCCTCATAGGAAAGTGTAGGCTCCACTTTCCCCTAAATTGTGTCCAGTTCCTAACAAATCAGAAATATTCCAAGACATCCAACACTTGAAAGCCTCTCCAAATAAATCTCTTCTTTACAAGAAAGCTGATGACCAATGAAAAGGAGCTGGGGCTGGCTTGTCAGAAATCCGGGTTTGAATCATTAATTCATCTTCTAATTCTTGGCCAGCAGGTGCTGCAAGCATTCCTCAGGCTCAGCTTTTCCCACATCACTGGCTAAAGTATGATTTGATTAATTTGGTGGATTGATTGGGTTTCTTTTTTTGAAGTTTAAACAAATATATTTAGTATCACATAGTTTCTGTGGATTAAATATATATCACTTGCAGAGCATCCATATGATATATCTTGGCTCTTCTGACCTCGACAAAGTACTAGCAGCTTAAGAGTTTCATTAATACAGGTTTTTCTATACAGACAAACAAGGAAAATATTAATGCTCTACCTATTTTATATATTATGCATGTATATTTTAGGCACATGAAAATATATAGCACATCTGCCTTATAACATTGATTTAAACACGTAGGCAGGTATTTTATAAAGTAAGTACGCATACCATCCTTAAAATACTTACTTGCATGCGTACATGGACTCACCAGTTTGCTGATATATCTGCCAGTTCACCCAGTCCATCTCCAGTTCACCCACACACTTTAGCATTTCATCCTGAACTCCCACCAATTCATCCAGATCTCACACACAGAAACTGCAGATAAAAGTTAAGTTTGCTTTTACTTGCACAAGTCTATTAGTAGGTGCAAAAATGTTCAGTCAAGTTCAGTAAGGTATGCACCTGTGCATCTTACAAAGCAGCAACTTGTGCATGCATGTCGAGCCCTATTCCAGAACATCCTTAGATCACTCTTTCTTTTCCCTGGTAAAAAAAATATGCACCATACTGCAAGGATGCGCATTAGGGATGTGCATTCGTTTGCGACGAAATAGGAAATATTTATTTATTTTTTATTTTATTTATAACTTTTATATACCGGCATTCGTAAAAAAAACATCATGTCGGTTTACAGACAACTGAGAAAGGAAATTACAATGATAGATGGAGGAAGGATAGGAAGTTAAAAGGTGACAACTTTACTGTAGAGCCAACGGGCGCCACAGTTATTAAATGAGATTACATGTGGTTAACCAGGTTGGACATAAATTAATTATATACAAGAGGCGACAGAGTGGGGGGTAGCGCGGGGTGGGGGATGAAGCGCATAGGGGAGGCGGGGTGGGGTAGGAACTGTACAAGGGGGCAGGTGGTGGCGATGGGAAGGAGAGGTGGTGACTGAATATCAGGAAGCCATAAAATGGATGGGGTGGTGAGGGAGGGAGGGTGTGTAGGGGGGCGGGGGGACACTGTACTAGGGAGAGGGAAATAATTAGTGTTGAGGAGAAGTCAAATGCTAGGGTTGAGAGGCGTTGGGATAGGCCTGTTTAAATAACCAGGTCTTGATTCCTTTTTTGAATTGATTAAGTGAAGGTTCTAGTCGGAGCTCGGTGGGGAGGGAGTTCCAAAGGGTGGGGCCGGCGATGGAGAAGGCTCTCGCTCTGGTGTTTGTGAGGTGAGCAATTTTGAGTGAAGGGGTGTGGAGGGTGCCCGCAAGGGAGTTTCTGGTAGGACGGTTGGCCTGGTGGAAGTGTGGCATATCTTCGATCCAGGGGGAGTTATTTTTATATAGCGTGTTATGTATGATAGTAAGTGTTTTGTATTGAGAGCGATAGGTGATTGGTAGCCAGTGGAGGTTTTGTAATATGGGAGTAATATGATCAGTCTTTCTTGAGTTTGTAAGGATGCGAGCCATGGCATTTTGTAAGATTTGGAGGGGTTTGATTGTGGAAGCTGGAAGGCCTATTAGCAGTGAGTTGCAATAGTCAAGTTTTGATAGTATAGTGGTTTGCATAACGGTACGGAAGTCATGTGCGTGGAGGAGAGGCTTAATAGAGACTTAATAGAGACGATATTTCCTATTTCGTCGCGTTTCGGGGGGCAACAAAACGATAAGAAAACCCACAAAATTTCATGTGGTTTTCTTATCGTTTTGGGGGGGGGGGGGGGAGAAAGGGCACATTAAAAAAAAACCCTAAACCCACCTCAACCCTTCAAATTGAATTACTTGCAACTCCCCACTCTCCTGACCCCCCCGAAAACTTGCCAAAATTCCCTGGTGGTCCAGCGGAGGTCCTGGGAGCGATCTCCAGCTCTCAAGCTGTCAGCTGCCAGTAATCAAAATGGTGTTGATGGCCCTTTGCCCTTACCATGTGACAGGGGTTATCGGTGCCATTGGTCGGCCCCTGTCACATGGTAGGAGCAATGAATGGCTCGCGCCATTTTTTAAGATGGTGCCGGCCATCCATTGCTCCTACCATGTGACAGAGCCCTTACTGCCACCACCCTTCGTAGCTTGTAGAGGGAGGTTCATACACTTGCCTTGCCCAGCTACAGCTACAACCACCCTGCGGCAGGTTCTTCTTATCCATCTCTAACCTGTTTATTGTTAGCGATCCAGGTCTTCTTGCGGGGGCTTCCACCATTCCTCTCCCACCTCCATCGGCATTGGTTCCAGCTCTGACTCTGGATTCTCCAACACCTCCACCTCCATGTCCTCCATGTCTTCCTCTGCCTTTTGTAGTCCTTCTTCCTGTTCCTGTCCAACCCCCTCTGCAGGCCACCTTCCCTTCTCCCACTCCATCTGGGTGTCCCCTCCCCCTGGCTGAGGTGAAGGCTGTGCAGCTCCTCCTTCTTTGTTCTCTAACCCTCCCCCTCACAGTGCTTCTCAGGGAAAGAACTTTTTCCCCTAACTTGGGGGTTCTTGGGATGTTTCACCCAGGTTTCCTCTCTTGCACAGATTCCCCCACTAGCCCCCTCATTCAACCTCTCCTGAGGTATATAATAACCATCACAATATATACTGAGTGCATAGAATACAGTAGAATATATGTTATTTTATAAACCTCAAAAATATGTGCTTGAGTAAATTTGCACATATAAATAAGGGGTAGACCAGGGGCTTTCCAGGGTAGGACCAACATTTATGCATGCAAGTTTGTATTTTAGAAGCAATTTATGCATGTAAATTTGACAGCTTACTTGAATATATTTACACCTGCTCTATATCTGGAGTAAGTAAGAACATAAGGCTTGCCATACTGGGTCAGACCAAAGGTCCATTAAGCCCAGAATCCTGTTTCCAATCAAGGCCACAAGTACCTGGCAGGATCCCAAGGGATAGACAGATTCCAAGCTGCTTACACTAGGGATGAGCAGTGGATTTCCCTAAGTCCACCTTAATAATTGTTAATGGACTTTTCCTCCTGGAACTTGTCCAAACCTTTTTTTTTTTTTTGCAGCTATACTGACAGCTTTCACCACATTCTCTGGCAATGAATTCCAGAGTGATCGTAAATGTCTTAAAGTGAAATACTGGGTGGGGCATCTGGTGACATGGGGGGAATTGAGGCTGAAGAGCCGGAAGGGTCTCGATGACCTGCAGATGGACCGGGCAAACTGGTTGACTAATAGGTAAAGTCAGTTATTTCATTGCCACATGCATATTAGGAAATCTCCTGACTTACACGTGTAAACCTGATTTACGGGGGGCAAATGCATGTAAATTATGCAGGTAAAATCCCCTTACATACATTTTTTTTTAAATTAGATGTAAAAGCATGCAGTGCATGCCACTTATCCAAGTAAATTATGAGTTAGCCCGATAAGTCTTGAAAGTGGCACTTATTTGGATAACTGACATTTGAAGGAATAATGAAATACAGTAAATATATTACAAATATATTTAATAAATGGATACAAAAGCTTTAAAATGCTATACAATCAACAAGAGTACAATGAAATGGTATACAGTGAAAGTGTCGACAATACTTGATAGCACATATATACTCTTAAAAAGCAGAACTAATGTATATACTCTCACACAAAACACTGCTAACGAACTAATTTGTTACAGTATATATATGCATGTAACAATATATCAAACACTTACAAACATTGTATCACTTCCAGTGTGATGCTGAGGTGGAATAGCCAATGTTCTAAACAATTAACACACCTGAACCTGATGGTAATGAGGCTAATAACAAAATTGTTGAAATGTATACAATAAGAAGCTGAAAAAGAAGCATGTAAGTCCTTGGAAGCTTTTCCTAATCTTGGGTGTTAATGTGCTGTTGTAACTCTAATAAAGATGATTGTGGCAGTGCATTTTCGCCTGCTGCGGTTGCAGCCGCGTTGCCCACTATCACCCCCATAGTGCCACACCAAAAGGTGGTGATATTTCTGGCACTATTGCAGGCGATAATGCATAAAACATTATCGCCCGTAGCGATACCGGAAATAATTATTTTTTGCCCGTCCAAAACCCGCCCTAACACCGCCCTAACCACACCCCTTTCCTGAATTTAAATATTACTGATGTGATGCGGTAGTTATCACTTGCGTTAGGGCCCTATTGGCCTATCGCGTCTTAAAGAATGATCCTTATGATTATGTAGTACAAAAATCCAAAAACGTTGTACATAAAGGCTCATTACAACATAGCCTAATAGAAGGACTGCCAATTCCAAAAAAAAAAATTGGGGCAAAACACAAATAAACTCAGATCATTCAGCCATTTATAACTCAAAAACCTACTTAGTTGGATAGGTAGCATTTTTGAGACTTATTCACCTCAATGGCAGAACTTATCTGGCTAAGAGGCGCTGAATTGCTGAATGCATATATGATTAAAAAAACCCATGTATTTTCCTGTCTGTTTTAAAATTATATGTCCAGATAATTTACATGCAAATGCTAAGTAGGACTTATCTGCAAAGGTCCCTACGTTTGCATGTAAGTCAGCAAATTTTCTAACATGCACACATCAAGGAAATTAACCCGTCATTCAATTCCTTCCCGGTTCACCCAGTCCATCTCCGGGTCATCGAGACCCTCCTGGTTCTTCAGCCTGAACTCACCCTGACCTTCCACCCAGCCAATAACACAATATGAACACGTTTGATATCACTTACGTAGTAATGATCAGCAGGAGTAAAATTAAGTGAATAAGTTGCTCAACCCACGTATGTAAATCTCTTTTAAAATAGAAACTTGCGTGTGCATCTGTTGGGACCCCATCCTGGAATGCCCTTGGATCATCCCTTATTAATCTGCGTATTTTTCATGTTTACAAAATAGTGTAGGAGCGCATTACATGCTGTCTTTGCCACGTGCAATAGTGAAAATTCATCCTGGACTTTTTAAATTACTTGTCTCTGGATTTAATTCTTGGGGATAATTTACACAGTGTCACATTTATTTCATGCATAAAATATGTGTGCATATGTTTACTAAATAGATAGAGAAAGTATGTTTTGTTTTGTGCATTGGAAGTATACATATATACTGAAACACGCACGCACTGTCAGAGCAGAAATATGCACATTTTTATAAGTCATGCAGCTCCTGCCACACAGTTCAGAAAATACAAGCATTAATCTTTTATCGGGTACATTTTTAAACCCCAGCGCGCATAAATCCCGGGGCTCATGCGCGCCGGGCCACGAGCGTAAACCCTGGTACACGATTAAGTGCCAGGACCTGAAAAAGGGGCGGTCCGGGGGCCGGGGAGGGGTGGGGCTGGAGGCATTTGCCGCTGTGCTGGGGAAGCGTGCGCCGGAAGTTGGCCGGCGCGTGCAAGTTACTACTGCTCCGGAGGAGCAGCAACTTAAAAAAAAAAAAAAATAGGTAAGGTAGATTAGGTTTAGGGGGTGGGGAGGAGAGAGGAAGGGGAAGGGAGGTTAAGTAGGTGGACTGGGAGGAAACTGGGAAAGGTCCGGTCTTGTTGTCATGTGTACTTTGTTAAAATTAAGCACCCTGTGCGTGCCGCCCGCACATGTGTCCATGTGTGTGCGCCAGGAAGTGTGCACCTTTTGAAATCTACCCCTATGTGTCCACTATGAATGCGAATCCTGAACTGTGGATAGATTTGAAAGTTGTCTCTAAGTCTTGTGAATAAGGGGGAAATTTTCATTATTGGGGGAAGGGAATAGTTCACGGTTACTTCTCTATCTGTGGACCTTCAAGCTAATTTTCAACGGGAAAGTGCACAGTCCATTTGCTTTTGAAACATCGCTTCTGCAAGGTTCATGGGCACAAAAATAATTTCAAACTTTGCACCTGCTTTAATTCTAGGCAGGGTCTGAGCAAGAAAGTACACGTGGGGATATGAAAATCACATTCTCAAGCATACGTTCCCTCTCCCTACCTCTCCCAATTCCCAGAAAGCCTCCTGATCCTACAGCTAAATCAAATCCCCTTGTGAAACCCAACAGCTGGATTTAGCCGGTCTGGAGAGGTCAAATTCCAAGCCCCAGAAATTTATGTGGGTGAATACTTCATTACCTAGCTACATCCCTTTCAAAATTGCCCTTTAAGATGGTAACTGTAAAAGTCATTTCCGTGGGGTAAAACAGTGTTTCACCTATGGAAATGGGCTTTCAGAAAATTGGGTAACGTGCAAACATCAACCAACCATACAGGTTGCTTTATCTTTAGGGGAAGGTGTTCTGGTGGCCCAGAGGATGAGGGAAGAATTTGCGCTTATACACTAGGGATGTGCAGACCAAAAGTTTAAGTTCATAAGTCCATAAGTCGAAAGGGGGGGTCATTTGTGGTCAATATGGACATATGGAGAATTCCATAAGTTGAGTCTATGTCCATATGTGCAAATAAAAATTTAAACCCCTCACCCGCCTTAATCCCCCCCTCCCCAAGACTTACCAAAACTCCCTGGTGGTCCAGCGGGGTCAGGACGCCATTTCTGAACTCCTTTGCAAGGAGCACGTGACGTCGGCGCCACGTCGGAGTGATGCGGCGTCACGTGATTCCCCGCGGGTCCACTCCCGGAACCCTCGTTGGGCCCAAAAGGCACTTTTGGCCAGCTTGGAGGGGTCAGGAGGCCCCTCCAAGCTGGCCAAAAGTGCCGTTTGGGTCCAACGAGGGGTCCGGGAGCGGAACCGCGATGGTCCACATGACGTCGACGTCACGTCGGAGTGACGCGGACGTCACGTGATTCCCCACGCGTCCGCTCCCGGACCCTCACAGAACTTTTGGCCAGCTTGGGGAGTTTTGGTAAGTCTTGGGGGGGGGGGGGGGATTAAGGAGGGTGAGGGGTTTAAATTTTTATTTAGATCAACAATCGCGATTTCCAACGTATTCAACATAGCTATGTTGAATAAGTTGGAAATCCGATCGTTTACGCCTCATCACTTTTTTAAGTTAGAAAAAAAAAATAAGTTGCGTTTTCCATTTAAGTTCAAAACGAATGCACACCCCTATTATACACATATATCTGAAATTTCAAAAGTATGCACCCAATTTCCCTTGGGAAAATTAGCGGGTATAAATGGGCGTGGATAGCTTTGCTGGGGTAACTTTCAAAATGAAAGCCTGCACGCCATTTCATTTTACAAATGAATGCAAAGTCCGCCAGTAGAAAGTGCCTGCAGAGTTTTGCACCATTAGAAAAACGTTCTGCCGGGGGCTGTGAACAGGACTGACTCCACGGCGTCCTCAGCCCCAGCTGTTCCGGGGAGCAGATGCTCAGCCCTGGAATCCATCCTCATCCTTCTAATCTGCCTTCTTCTCCCTTTCCTTCAGTCCATGCTGATTTATCCAGCTCTGTTCAGAACACAGTCATGAAATATTGGCATCTGCTCTAAACTCTAGCAAGTTTATTCAGGTAATATTCTTGACCACCTGTAGTTTTCTTTCCTTTAGCTCCCGGAGAAGGACAGCATTTGCACCTGGTAGGTCCGCTGCTTCATTTTTATAAATGCTATTCTCCTGGGAACTGTGTTCCAATGAAATATTGTTAAAAACAAAAAACCAGAGAATCTTCTCTGGCAACAAACAGCAACAGGATCAGCAGGAGAAGCAGGTGCAGCGCATCAGGGGAAACAAGAAAGCTTGAACAACTGGCAGCAAATAATCTTCCTTTGCTGGATTTTAATTATTACTTAAAGTGTTGTGCTCATTTTCAGCCACTTTTGTTAATGGGGGAGAAATTTGCAAAGACATTTATATGGGCAAAACAGTACTTTTCCTGCATAACCGGTGCCTTTGAAACTTGCCCCTCCCGTATGCACATATGTGCATGAATTTACGTGCATACAAAGAGAGAGCTGGGGTCCAGGGATGGAGTTGGGGGAGAATCGGGATTTATACACATGCTTTCTGTGTAATAATCTTATTTTGAATCTGATTGAGGGTACAGAAGGTGTGACATTTTTTTGAGTCTCTTCTCTCTCTCTCTCTCTGCCATATCATAAAACTTTAATCAATAGACTGCTAATATTTGAAGGGTGTGATCTGGTTTAATTAAAAAAAAAAGTATCTTCCAGTGCTGCCATGAAAAGGTTGGGATGCTGTGGTGCTACCCTGATGCCCTTGGCAGTGCCCAGGATCTGTAGTCAGATGTCATTATTAAAGGATGAAGATAATTAATTTTATAATACTTTCAAGTGTGTGGTCCAGGGTGGACGTTTTATTAGATATTGATCACGTGCAGCTATGGAATCTGCATGAGGAATGTTGCCATACAGTGATTCTGCTTTTACATCATCTTTTGCTCATTCTGTTCTGACCCAGGAAGCTCCTGAAAACTAATCAAGAAATGTATTGTTTGTCCAACAAAAGCCTTATATATTATTTTGCTTTGTTTTTATGTGTTAACATTTACTTCTGTGTATTCAAGTGGACTGAAACGGCACCCACACCACTTTACATGAGATGGAAGCCAGGAAGGGAAACCTAAGTATCATGATGGCCTCCTTTCAACTGATTAAAAATAAGAGTGATGATGTGAAAGGAAAGGGCCTGATTTTAAAAAGTATTTACACATGTAAAACTGAATTTTACTCGAGCAAATGAACTTTACTAGAGTAAGTGGGCTTTTGAAAATTTCTATAATATATGCCATTAAATTGTCCATAGGATTTGCTCGTGTAAGTGCACTTTACATGCGTAAATGGCTTTTGAAAATTGCTACAATAGTAGTTACATTCACATGTGTAAATCCTTTTGAAAATTCACCTGATAGTGTGCTCACCTACCTTTTTAGTAATTCAATTGCCTTTTTTTTTCTTATTTTCTGTCTTCTTATATTGGATATGAATGTGCCTTCACAGTTGTTTATAAATATGTTGCATGCAAAATTCATATCACCCATGCTATGAATATTGGATAAACAGTGCATCTTGATAGTGTATTGTGTTTAAAAAAGTGTTGAATAATTCTAGTTTTAAAATAGATAAAGTCATTTAAAAACTCTGTGCATGGATAAAACTCGTGTTTAGTAGGTGATAGAGCATGACACAATGTGCATTATGCCAAACGTAAGAGGCCTATAATTGCATGTTCTACTTTTCTGATTTCTTTTACTGTCACATAATCCTTTCTGAATGTGCATAGAAAACTTACCCCTACTAAAATTAAGAAGATAACATACAGTCAGTGCATTTTCTCCTGGAGTTATGAAATCTCTATAATTCTTTTGTTTTTCTTTACTTTAATCTATTTTGACTTCCTGATCATGCTCATATCTTTCTTCCCCTGGGTGACACCAGAGCTTTTTATATATCCAATTATTTTCTAATCAGCATTATTTTTTTTTTCCTTTTGTATTCTGTAGAATATAAGAAACAAAAGCAGAGCAAGAGTAGGGAAAATAAAGCTCCCAGACGGTTTCATCAGCTTTATTGGAAATAGATCTGTGATAGGAATGTGCATTCATTTCGACATATTATACTCATAAATTTTTCATGTGCATAGAATTCGATTTTATGCATGTAAAACAGCATTTATGCACATAAACTAGTGAAACAAATGAAATGAACCAAAAGTAACAGCTGAAACGAATGAATGAACGAAATTGAAAATAGGTTTTTGTATGTACGGCCCTAATTTGTGATCACAAATTACAGATCTGCTACAGGATTGCATGTTGGTATGGGCAGCAAGGACGCTGCCTCATCTAGGAGATCTGACTGTATTCTGATGGGCCCATAAAAAAAATGTGATAGCCTCTTCAGAGCTGGATCTCAGGGTCAGGATCCTTTGTTGGTGGAGGGAAAGATTTACTTTCAGGGCCTAGAGTGCCAGGGATGACCTTTCTACACATGCTCTCTCTCTCTCTCTCTCTCTCTCTCTCTGTGCTTCTTTGGGAGATGGGCACTTCCCACTGTGTGCTGATAGTGCCCATAACCACTCTGCAGTCAATAACTAAAGTATTTCCCGATAGAAAAGTCAATTGAGATATGGCACAATTAACTTAGTCTTCAGCAGCACAGGATTACTCTTTGTTTACGGTTCATTTCTCTCTATCTGTGCAAATGTCTCTGTTACCAGGACAAGGGAAACCATCCATCTTCCAGGGCTTGGCTAAGTGGAGCTCCCAGGCAGGTAGGGTATCCCTTAGGTGGGCAGGAAAACCCCTTCCAATCTGGTAAAATGTTAAGCACAGGCTTTTGCACAGAGATGGGGGTATCCTGCATGCTCTTATTGGTTCTTTACTCACTGTTAGTAGATTTTGAAAATCAACACTCTTTTCTTCTTAATCTAACCCCTGATAAAAGGGATCTTTGTTGGAACAGCAGCTCTGATTGTTCCTTCTGATGGGCAGGAAGAGGGGCAGCAAAAATGTCCGTCCCCCCCCAGGCATTCTTACAAAAATCCTTCTTTCCCCAACTGAGGTAAAACCCCCTGGAAATTCCTGGCATCAGGTCACCACCTTCCTCTGTCCTCACTGAGGTCATAGAGGGTCAGGTCTTCCCTAACCTGTGCAGCCCCAGGCACAGGGTTTCCCATCCTCTGAGCCCAGGTGGCGCACAGGGTTTCACCAGGTTTCCTATAAATTAAAATCTTCAAAAATCTCCAAATAACCCGGAATACTGAACTTACCTACAATAGGGTGGATAAGCAGGGCAGATCCCTGACCTGATTCACAAACTCCCAGCAAGATTTGCTGGAGTCCTAAGAGCAGGTCCAAAAACTACAACTCAGGAAAAATCTCCTAAAACGTCCTAATAACTCCAAAAGTAACTCACACTGCCCCCAGAACCCCCCGGGAGAGACCTGGTTATAAAGCCTCTCAAGGGGACGGCCATTCCAGCTCTCTCAGAGGGAGGGGCTGTAAAGAATAATGCCTCCCCTCCATCACTAACCTTTCCTGACTATCTGAATATGAATTTCCCAGGGCTTAATGGTAATGGTAATGTAGGATCCGTTGCACATCAATTATCTGATTCCTTTCTTTCACTGGCATGCGTCCCTTTTATAGTGCCTCACACCTAAAGATGTATTCATCAATTAAACGTTGGTTTGCTGGGGCCCATCTGATTATTCAGTGGTAGTACCATGGAATGAACTGCCTTGAGGGAGATCAGAATTTGGTTCGCAGCTTCTGCTTCTGACCTTCAAGTTGAGCAGTGTTTGGGAATGAAGTTTTCAGAACTCAGAACTCTATGCCACTAAATATCTGCGTATATCTCGCTACATAGCCAGATAAGTTATATCCAGGTAAATTAGACCAGCTCTATGACTGGTCTAATGTCTCTGATTAACTTAATTGAATAAGAGTGAATATCAGTACACTGCCCAGTGCCCGCCCATAAATTGGCTAACTAAAAGCTGGAAAAATGACTTATCTGGCAATCTAGTGGTCACTGATTTTCAGCAGACTGCTACATACCCGGATAAATCCTACTTAAATGGCTACCCCTAGTGTTCAGATTTGGGGAGCATGCAAACCAGATTCCAGAGGCATCCACAGTCTATGACCCCTTACCAAGAGATTGTCACTGTGATGGCAGAACTATATAGAATAACGGGTAGATTTTAAAAGGCCGTTGTGCGTCAAAGCGAGAAGATACGTGCATCTCCGGCCAGCAAGTGCCATGCGGATTTTAAAAAGTGGTCGAGTACGCACGTATCTCCCAGTACATGCATAAATCCAAAAGTCAAAAAAATGGGCAGGGATTGGGCAGAGTCTGGGTGGAATCTGGGCAGGACATGGGCGGTTCGGATCAGTAAATAAAAATGTATGAGTAAGTACTTACACACACAAGCAAGCGCGGGGTCTCCTACCATGTAATTTTACTTCTGCTATGGAGGAGATGTAAATATAAAAAAAAAATAGACTACTCAGCATGATTTTAAGGGTCAGGGCAGGTAGGGTAAAAGAAAGACTAGTTAACTGGGGGGGGGGGGGGGGGCAACTGGGAATGGACTGGGGAAATGGTATTGGAATCAACATATCTTACAAAATCCCCCACTTATGTGGTAGACATGGCGCACCCTGCCGATTTTATAACACGTGCATATACACGCACACATTATAAAATGGACTTGTCCATGTGCGTGCACCAGCAAACATTCGCACATGTGCACCCGCGCACCAAAATGGAAGTTACCGACCCTGTGTATAAGATGGTGGAAAGCCCTGAGCAGTAGCAGCACTTGAACTGGAAGCCCAAAGGAGCAGAAGAAAACAAAGGATTTGAATAAATAAATAAATAAGTAAATAGTTAATTAGAATTTCGTACAGTTTTTTGAAATCCCCGCCCCTCCCCCAATCAAACTCCACAAAATTGAAACCACATTTGATAACTTATTGGAGCAGTCTATTTGATTAATCTGCATGCAAGGTCATCTAATGCAAAAGATCAGTGGATGTTGTCTGCAGGTTGTTCACCATCATTGAAAAATGCCGTTCTCCAGGATGGGTTTGTGGGTTTTGTGAAATTCTAGAGGAGAAAGGCAGGACAGAGAGTTTTCCTTTTTAAGAGTTTGTGTCAGTGTTGTGGGTGGAAGGATTCTTCTGTGCCATTATATTTTGGTATTGTATTTTGTGTTTTGTTTACACAATGAGAGGATGAAGATGAGGGACAGGGAGTAACAGTAGCTTATTAAGAGGAATAGCAACAAACATCTATCAATCACTGCGGCTTTTCCATAGCCAAGCAACCACAACCGCCTCTACCTAGTCCATCACGTGCAGTGCTTGAAGCCATTAACGCTTTTGCCGTTGAGAAGGGCTACTGGCTCTAGCAGGCAGGTCCAGTCACAGCCACTTATGGAGAGGCTGAAGCAGACAGAGGAAGAGGAAGGAAGTGGATCAGAAGATGCAGAGGAGACAGAGATGGAGATCAAAGAAAAGAAAGCCAACAATGAGTTCAATAGCATAAGTATAGGCTTCGTCAGCAGGAAAAAGGGGGTAAGGTTGCCTTTGTGTAAGTCACTTATGGGAACATTAACCTACCATGAATACTTTGCTCAGTTCTGAGACTGCATCTTCCTAATAATATTGAGAGGATGCAAGTGGTTCAGAAAACGGCTGTTAAAATGATATAAGGCCTGCAATCCTACGGAAAGCGAGCTAAGATACAGAAAACGTACTCAGTGGAGGAAAGAAAGGCAAAGGGGAATTGATAGAGGCGTTCAAATATTTGTAAGGCTCCAATAAATTAGAGAAAGGTGAAATTTTTCATAGAAAAAGAAATTCGAGGACAAGGGATAATATCTAAAGTTGGAGGGAGGAAGGTTGAAAGGAAACGTGAGAAAATACTTTATCGAAAGGGGGTAGATGCCTGGAATAGTCTACCTTTGAAAGGCCACTACTTGAGAAGAGAGAACCTCTGGCAGAGTGGAATGATGTGAATTGTACCACTGTGGGGAGAGGTAATCTTCCTTACATTTTCCATTTCATATTTGAGTATTTTTTTCAATCAGTATTTTCCTCATTATCTTCACTGTTGTTAATTTCTAGTGTTAGTGTTTTTAACTGTAAATACAGGCTACGGTTGTATTGTAAGTTTATAATTTAAGGCCAGGGATAAAATTTAAGTTAAGCTTCATTAACTGGAATTAAAGGATAGGTTGAGAGGAAGATTGGGCTGGCCTGGTGGTTGAGTGCCAGTGCTATTTACTGCCTTCCAGAAGGTTCTGAGTTCAATCCCCAAGTCATGTCTTCTGCTACCTGGTTTGGCTGGGGATACTTTAGATAACTGCTGGGAGGGAGGGTGCTGTTTAAGGGTGATATCTAGTAGGGATGTGCAGAGCAAAATTTTATGTTCATATTTTTTATGTCCGAAAGGGGGTCCCACTTGCGGCCAATATGGACATAAAAAAAATCCAATGAGTTGGGTATATGTACATATGTGCAAAAAAAAAAATTAAACCCCCTCACCCTCCTTAATCCCCCCCCCAGACTTACCACAACTCCCTGGTGATCGAGCGAGGAGTGAGGACGTCATTTCTGCAATCCTTGGCGAGAAGCATGTGACGTCGGTGGCACGTCGAGTGACGCGGCGTCACGTGATTCCCGGCTCGTTCGCGCCGGACGGCTCGTTCGGCCCAAAAAGAACTTTGGCCAGCTTGGGGGGGCCTCCTGACCCCCCCAAGCTGGCCAAAAGTTCTTTTTGGGCCGAACGAGCCATCCGGCGCGAACGAGCCGGGAATCACGTGGCGCCGCGTCACTCAGACGCGACGTCACGTGATTTCCGGCAAGTTCGCGCCGGACGGCTCGTTCGGCCCAAAAAGAACTTTTGGCCAGCTTGGGGGGGCCTCCTGACCCCCTCAAGCTGGCCAAAAGTTCTTTTTGGGCCGAACGAGCCGTCCGGCGCGAACTTGCCGGGAATCACGTGACGTCGGCGTCACGTGATTCCCGGCTTGTTCGCGCCGAACGAGCTGTCCGGCGCGAACTTGCCGGGGAATCACGTGACGTCGCGTCTGAGTGACGCGGCGCCACGTGATTCCCGGCTCGTTCGCGCCGGACGGCTCGTTCGGCCCAAAAAGAACTTTTGGCCAGCTTGGGGGGGTCAGGAGGCCCCCCCAAGCTGGCCAAAAGTTCTTTTTGGGCCGAACGAGCCGTCCGGCGCGAACGAGCCGGGAATCACGTGACGCCGGCGTCACTCGACGTGCCGCCGACGTCACATGCTTCTCGCCAAGGATTGCAGAAATGGCGTCCTCACTCCTCGCTCCATCACCAGGGAGTTGTGGTAAGTCGGGGGGGGGATTAAGGAGGGTGAGGGGGGTTTATATTTACATTTTGGCTCAACAATCGCGATTTCCCACATATCGAACATATCTATGTTCGATATGTGGGAAATCCGATCGTTTATGTCGAATCAATTTTTTAAGTAAAAAAAAAATATGAGTTGCGTTTTACTAATGCAGTCAATCCGAATGCACACCCCTAATATCTAGTGGCTGGAGTCCAGGCCCATGATTGCAGGTAGGATCCCTGGTATATGGTTCTTGGCCAAGGCCTGCAAAGACCAGACTAAGTATGTTGAGAGTCATAAAATAGATTTAACAAAAAACAAAACCCCTAGGCAGTTGTGAATGAAGGCAGATGGTGCAAGATTCCAGTCCTTGATCCAACTGAGCTTGAAGTATAAAGGAGCAGGAAGAAATTGCTGAATCAAAAGTAAAATAAAGATCCTCCAGCTTGATTATGAAAGCTAGGATAAAAGGAAAAGTTAGGGATCATTAAAATTTTATTTATTTATTTTCTCTTTATTAGTTCCAATCAAAATTTACAAAGCATACTCACTTTGTACAGAAATCAAATTGTAAATACATCTCCACAGTATCTACTGTGACATAGGAAACAATCATCTAATATTAGACCCCCAAATATAGATAAGGGGGGAGGATTCACTTACAAGGAGCTTACAAAACAAAGAAACATTTACAGAAGAATAAGCTTAACGTATTACAGCTATTTCTCTATTACTTATTGCTCACTTGGACTGAGGGAATAGGAATTAATTTCTTTCTATTTTCCAACAGCATCTTTAACTGCTCAGGTATGAAGAATACATAAGTAACATTATCCAATTTTAATACACAACGACAAGGATATTTGAGCATAAAAATAGCGCCTGTAGAGCAGGCTTCCTGCCGTAACACCAGGAACTCCCTTTTTCCTCCTCTCCTGGGTTACTTTGGCCAAATCTGGGAATACCTGCACCACTTTACCCAAGAACTCAACTCTCATATTCTGAAAATAGTTTCTCATTATCAAACTAAGATCCAATTCATATATAAAGGACACTAAGAGAGTAGACCTCTCTATTATCTCTGGTGTTGAAGTCTCTAGGAAAGCTTTTAAATTTTCCATATCAATCGACTGAGGTACAGCTTCCTCTCTTGATCTTGTGTAGGGTAAAAAATACACTTTGTTAAGAGTCAGGATACTCTCTGGAGCAATCTGTAACACTTCCAACATGTACTTTCTAAATGTGATCCTTGGCTGTTCTCCCATAACCTTAGGAAAATTAAGGAACCTAAGGTTCAGGTGTCTCATCTTGTTTTCCATTTGTTCCATTTTCCTATTTATTTATTTTCAAATAGATAAGACCAGACAAAGTATGTTGAGAGTCAGAAAATAGGATTAAAATAGGATTAAAATAGGATTAAAATAGGATTAAACGCTCCTGAACTAGGACAGACTGTGTATCTTGAAGCCTCTTTCCTTGGTCCTCAAGTATTTGGATTCTTTGCTGTTGCTCCAAATGTTTGGAGTTAAAGTCCCGGGTAAGATCTTCTATTTTAGAGGAAATATTAACTTGCTGTTGTGAATAAACTTGTAGAGACATACCCAGTTTAGCTACCAGCTCCCATAGAGAGTCCAGCTTCACTACAGCTGGTTTGGGAAAAAAAGGCGTTCACAGCTCCCAGATCAAACGGATTCTCTCCAGTTACAACATTTGAAGAAATATTAACAGAAACAGTTCCTCCCGTAGTTTTGCCTGCTGCCTGCCATCCTGCCATTCCTTCCCCCTCCAGGCCTGGTTCACTACTCCCGATTTCCGCGGTGCATCCCGCGCTTACTCGGCTAGACCACATCAGATCCGCTTCCGCACTCACCAGGCTCGAGAAGTCCTGGGGCACTGGCGCTGGAGGGTGTTCGTGAGTCTGGCCCGGCTCAAGCTGGTCTCCCCTGAAAAAAAAACCCGCTGCTCCTCCTGCAATTCTCTCTGCGGGGCATGGCTCCTCCGCTTTTGAATGGTCGGCAGTCAGCTGAGTTATCGTTCTCTGTCCCGGAGGTAGGGGAGGCACCACGGGATATACCCTGACCCCTGCCTTTCCGTTTTGGGGCCATAATCTCTTGAGAAACGCTGGAAAATGAAGAAACAAATGGTCAGCGTCCTGAGCTGAGCTGCTACAGTGCCGCCATCTTGGCTCCTCCCCCCAATATATTGCTGGCTCCTTAATATTTTAGTTAAGAGCTAAGGTTAAAAGGAAATATGGGATGCTTTTGCTTGAATTTAAAAGCTAGGGTTGAAATAAGAGGTTAAGTTTTTCTAGCTAGAATTACAAACTAGGGCTTAATAATGGGTTGCTTAATAGGGGTGTGTATGATCAAAATGTTTGGCTTTCCTTCATTAGTTTTATGTGAGTAGTTGTAGTTTGGGACAGAAGAGAGCATGAAAGGGGGTGACCTAGGGAGGAAACTGTACTCTGATTTAGAAGAGTACTAACATCTGATTATTCCTTCCTCTAGTCACTGCAGTCGATTGACTACAATCTGCTAGGGCCTCAAAGCTGACAGAAAAGAGCAGGGCACTCAAGCCAAAACTCTGAATCTGATAAGGAGCAATACACTACAGGTGGTCATGTTTCCATAGCTGGCAGCTGGGATTTATTCTTAGCAGTATAGGTCCAGAAAACTGGAAAGATGGATGAGCCAATTATTCGTTTTCTGCTCTCATTTACTATGTTACTAAGAGGAGATGAATGAAGATGATGTGAGGGAACTGAGGGGGGAAAGCGTCAGCTTCTGAGAAAATCATTTCATCCTCTATTCCAACAATAAATTATTTATTAACTTTGAAAACTACAGGCAAGAAATCTAATTATCTTGCTCAGAAAAATACAAATCAATGTGTTATTTGTGCTCGAAGGAATCTACTATTCTACAGGCATGGAACAAAACAAATAACAATTTTAATTTGTTTTATTTAGCATTTTTATATGCAGACAAGACTCCTAATGCACTCTATAATGTTAACACTTCAAAAAAATTGTGTATGCAGGCACTTCAAAGATAGGATGCTGGGTGAAAGCTTAGAAAGTGGAGAGGGAGATTTAATACCTGATTATAGTTCTGTAAATCCTAGCATAGTGGCCTAACTACCCAGAGTCTTTGTGAGAGAGAAGAATTTGATTCTACAAGCCCCATGATCTCTCTTGATGCACAGGTCAGTGCAATGAACCCCTGGATCAAATCTCCTTCTTGGGGACGCCCAATTAATTGGTGCATTTGCTAATATTGTTTTGTATCATCTGATGTTAGCTCAGCAGCTCCTTTTCCATCTGTAGAATGTTTTCTCGCTTGAGTTACTTGGGAGATTTTCTTCATTTCTTTCTGCTTATCTTCTAGTCTCAAGAAAATGAAAATCCAAACTAAGTGTTTCTCTTATACTTCAATCTCTGATTCATAAAAGGTACAAAAATATGCATTTTCCTCCCTAACATATTATTTGTTTAAAACAAAATCTCCCTTTTTATGCAGCATATATTTCCAGCAAAATTTGCAAGTAGTTTGTTAATCAATTGTATATTTTGTTTTCTGCAGAACTCACCGTGTCTCATTTTTGTTATGAAAGTTGTCAGTGTTTTTCTCTTTACTGTGTGTGTGTGTGATAAGGTAAAGGGATGTCAGGAATGTTTTTCTTTTGCATTTTAAATTCAGCTATTTTCTCTTTCCAAACCAATGCTGCTGAATAAACTGGTAGTGATTCAGATACTTTTCTTCAGTTTCTTTTTTATTTTTAACTGTCTCATCCTGCTCTCCATAAGAACATAAGAAATGCCATACTGGATCAGACCAAGGGTCCATCAAGCCCAGCATCCTGTTTCCAACAGTGTCCAATCTAAGTCACAAGTACCTGGCAAGCACTCAAACATTAAATAATTCTCAAGCTACATTGCTTATTAATTAATAGCAGTTTATGGATTTTCCTCTAGGAACTTATCCAAACCTTTCTTAAACCCAGTTACACTAACTGCCCTAACCACAATCTCTGGCAATGAATTCCTGTAGAGTATGGAGGCAAAGAAGACACTTGAGGCAGCTTTCATCGCAGGCAGGAAGAGAAGGGAAGGGGTGAGCCCTCACGAGGCTCTTCCTTTTATTGTACATTCATACAAAGGCAGATGATGTGTCATTACATGATTGGCTACTTTCCCATAGCAACAGACGAGTCCCTACACTATTGGTTTTGGCTCAGGGGGTGTGCACGGATCATATCATTGGCTGCTGAAATCTATACCTCCTGACTTTGTCCTGCCTCTGACTAGGGAACACCCAGCCCCTATTTCAGGCAATCAGGATTAATTATAAGCCAGAGAAATACATGAAGTCAGGTATCCTTTCCTTGGCAGAGACTTAAGCACAAGTGATGCTTTTATTCAGGCAAGGCCAGGGAGAAGGGAAGATAGTGTTTAAACCCTGATGAAATGGCTTGCTGGCAAGCGCATATTTCCCACATCTCACCCTTTCTGTTTTTGTTTAGGTAGCTCAGTAAAGCTTTAGACCCTTACTGAAATCTGTTATGTCTCGGTATGGGCTGGAAATAGGGGAAGGGGGATCATGGAGAGAAGAAAGCTAATTCGACGTGGTGTGCCAGCTGCCGATGAGCTCCTGAATCTCCATATCACCCAGAGCTGGTGCAGGTGGTGTGCCAACGCTGCATGGCTTAGGATTCCCTATTAGGCATCTTACAAGACATCTTTGTATCCGGGCTGAGAGCAAGGTTTCAATATGGATATGAGGGTTGGGTATGCACTGAATACAGCATCACAGGCAGATAATTAAGATAATTACAGTAATTATAATAGAAATCACCCTTTTGAGACCAGAAATATCAGGGAGCCAGGACCATAGCCAGTCCCATGGAGAAGTTGGTATTCTGCCTGAAAATGGTGCATCAGCAACCATGGTTTCTATCTGCTCTATGGTATGTGTGAGGTTTGCTTTATAGTCTGATATGTACACACAGCAATGAGATCCAATTAATGCACAAACACCACCCTTTAAGGCTAAAATGGTTTCTAAGGTATAGCTGTTCTGTAATGCTACTTCTCTAATCTGAGAAACTTCTGTTGTGAGTAGTTTTAATGCATGGACTGTCTGATTAAATATGGCAGTCGTCCAGTTAGCTAGGACGTGTAAGTCTCTGTAATTCATAGCTGTCCCCATTGGGGGAAACAGGCTTCTAGCTATCTGAGTTTCTGTATACTTTTCTATGGGATTATTTATCGCCTCCCTTTTGTTACGGTGCCTTGCTTTGGGTAAATTTTTGACTGCATAGTATGAGGGGAGGATGTAGCCTAAAGTGCATCTGTCTTTCCATCTTGGGGAAATGTACATATATGCTCTACGCCCACATAACATCCATATGTTTCCTAACAGATAGTGGACATGTCATTGGTTATCATTTGGGCTATATAACTACAAAGGGTAAATCCTTCGTCCCCACTATACTTTCTGCACCTGCTTGGGTCTCCCACTGCACATCCTGAAATCTGCCAATTGCATACATATATGTGGTATAATTATGTAAGTGTTCAGTGATTAATACAAAGGTTCGGTTACAATATGGATATTTCCCACCTGAAGTCCTTTCCATCCCCTGTATCATAGTCCCAACAAAGAGCGGCAGTCTCTTGAATACGGCTACCAATGTGTAGTATGGTATTATTAACTGGAGAGTTAATGAAAACACCTCTCTGTAAAGGATAATTAGTCCATACTGTAAGGTTAAGTGGTACAGCATGCATCAGTAGTTCTCCGCAGGCTTGGGTTGGCATGTGTGCGCAGATCCAACAGTCTGTTCGATTCAACAGGTGTGAAAAGGTCTGTCAGAGTCCTTGTTCTGAAATCGCCATAGCTGGAAAAATAAGGCAAAGGAGGAGGATGCAGAACACAATTGTTAATGAGTTGGCATTCAGGCAAGAAAAGACGGCTAATAAGTTCTCTGGAGTTTACTCAAGGCCTTGCTGTTCTAAGAGTTGTGCAGATTGGTTGGATAGGGCCTTGATCTGTCCCCAGGTCATGTGGTGCTGCTTTTTGCAAGGAGTCCGGTCTCTGTCCTTCTGAGGGCTGTGGAGGCTCATGGAGAAGTTGGGGATCGGGTCCTGTAGACCTGGACACCTTTCCATCTTTCCACGGCTTGATATACCTGTGGAAGCAAGCAGAGAAACATATCCTCGTTCCCCATTTTAAGGGAACGGGACCGTACCAGACATTAAATATTCTATACAAAACTGATGGCTGTGGGTGACTAACCCTAGTCCCATAATGATTACTCATGGCTGTGGTCTTAAATTTGATATGTTTGGATGATTTAAAGTGATTTAAAACAATACTTTGTTCTTGTTCAGCCAGTCCTTCTTAGGGGGAGATCCAGGGGCAATTATCCTTCCTTTTTGTTTTTGTTTTCAAGAGCTCTTAAGGGTATGATTGGCTCTCTCCACAATGGCTTGCCCTGTGGTGTTGTAGGGGATGCCAAATACGTATTGAATGTTCAATTATTGACAAAATTCATGCAAAGGAATGGCTGCAGAAAATAGAGCCATTATCAGTTTTCCGAACAGAGGGTAACCCCATTATCAAGAAAGTTTTTATGCAGTGATCAATTTTCATTCAGTAAAATAGCAATAAGTGTAAATTAATCATTTAAAGGAAAAGTCATTTGCAGTAATCACAAATGACAAGTATATTAGACATTACATTAAACATATGTTACACAAGACTGACATATATTCATTCATCCTGCAAATATTCATTCATAGTCTTCTTGGCATCAAAACAGACAACAGATAACACATAATATGAGCTAAAAATCTTATCAAAAAGTTATCAAAAACAAAATTAGATCAAGGATCAAAAGTCAAAAGTCAAAAGGCGTTAGAAAAATGTTAAAATAAACTGCAAAGTGTTCATCTTCTCATCTCCTCATGGCAGGAAGGCTGTAAATCTGGAAAATATTAAAAACTGGCATACAGCAAAAATGTATTAAGGTAAGGATAAAAGTGAGCTTCTTACTTTTTTAACCTTGAAGAAATCAATTCTATTATTCAATTTAATAAAATCAATTTGGATTTGCAAGAAAAGGCTTGGGAGGGATTGCTTTACATGTAGCAACCTCTGTCAGTAAAAATTTTAAGGTTCAGAATTCTGTATAAATTTTGTGAAAAAGAAAATAAAACTGAAGTGTCCTTAATACAGAAGGTCTGTAGGCCTGAAAAATAAAAACTATTATACAACAGAATTATTAAAACAATAATATAATATAACTTGTAGAATAGCATAGCGCCTCCTAGTGGAGACACCATCATTACTTTATAGAATGCAACTATTGTGCCAAGTTGCAATCAATAATACTCTGAGCTTACTTTCAATGTGGAATATCAGAATAGAATTTCTTCATATAATTATTAGAATAGGAAATTAAACACGCTGTTCAGTAATCTCAGTTCAGTATTAAGGAAGTTTGAAAGTATGTTTGAAAGTATTAAAAGATTAAAGACAGATTGAGAGGAAGGGCTAGTACAGGAATGCTGAGTTATAACATATAGAATCTAGAGAGAGAAACTGCAGGACTGAGTCCAGTTTTTTTTCTTTTCAAAAGTTCTCCCTCCCTCCCCCATGAGTGGCAAGCAAGAGTTACAGAAAAGGGGGGGAGGAGCAGTGTTTCTCAAAAGAAAAGAACTGCACCCAAGGAGTTAATCCTTCAGTCAATAGGAACTTAAAGATAGCATTGTTTAACAATTGATAACGTCGACCATAGACAATGGCTGGCGAGGATTTGCTGATTCCATGCAGACAGATACTATTTTTCTCCTGTAGGGCAAATTACAATAAAAGTAGAAGTTCTGTGCACTGGCAATTCAAACTATAAACTTAAAGCTCAGAGAAATGGAGTCATTTTAAATGTGAGCCAAATAAACTTTGCAAAAGGGAAACTTTCACATGTAATTTACACAGAATATTATTCAAATTTCAGTACAGTTTTAACATAAGGCTATGCATTCACTTTGTGGGGGAAAATACTCTCAAAGTATGCAGATGTTTTGTAACTGAATTCAAAGACTAATAGAAACCATTTTTTTCCAAATCAGTACTGTTTGAGAGAAACAATTTTTTTTTCAAATCTGTACTGTTTGTTAAGAGAAACCATTTTTTTTTTTCATAGTGATATTTTCTTTGCTTGTAACGCAGGAGTCTAATTAAATCCTTTTTTTCATATTGATATTTTCTTTGCTTGTAACGCAGGAGTGCAGCTGCTTGGCCCAAGGTCTTATACGCTGATTTCTTTGAAGACCTGGGGGCATAGCCACTGCTCATGGCGCTCCGGGCTGCACTCAACTCTATTGCTGCCACACCTAGTTCTTTGTTTCTTTCTGTAATGGGAAAGGCTTGAATCCCTTTCAATAATTCCTCTTTTGTGAGATTTCCATGTTCTAGGTGAAATCCCATGCTGACCGCGGCACATAAATTGTTACCAGGAGCAGTGGTTTGAGATGGTAATTTACCTGGACAAATTGATGATGCAGAATCAATGACTGTCTCAGGCAATGGCAAATGGGGGTACAGGGAGTGGTTGGTGGGGGAAGGGAGTTGCAGGCAAGATGGAGGAAGGCTAGTTTTTCTGACCTCAGTGTTTTCAGTTTCCTGGGGCCTTTTCTCTGAGGTGGACGCAGAGGAAGCCACAGGAGCCATGTGAGTGTGTGTCCCCAGATGTTCTATTTCATTTTCTGTCCCCCTTTGTTTATGGTTCTTTTCTGTGATGGGGAAGGCTTGAAGTCCTTCTAATAATTCTTCTTCTGTAAAGTTTTCTTTCTGCTGAAATTCAATGCTAATCGCCCCACCCAGGCCAGGTTGTGGCTCTATTGTTCTCAAGGGTTGCTTTTCTAAAGAAGTGTGAATGGGCTTGGGTGTGGGTATGGAGAGCTGATACAAAGAATTTACTGTCTCTGAGGTTCTGATTGAGTCTGCCTGCTTCTAAAAGCACATGGTTTGAAACTGCTGTCTTTAAACTTTTTTTTTCTATGTGTTCGATGGCCTCTGTACATTTTTGCCAGATTAATCTTTGCTTTATGGGAGCTCTGGGAGCCATATGAAGACAATTGCCGATTGAAATCCAGTCCTGGGTATTTAGAGTTCCAGCCTGTGAATACCAAGGGCAATGGCAAGCTATTTCACTTATTAATTTTTCTAAGTCCCCCAGGCTGACTTGCGCTATTTTTCTTCTGGTGATGAAATAATGATTATTGATGATTTGCTGCAGCTCCCTGACATGTAGCCTCTGCTGTACAGTCAAATCATTGCCCATGCTCACGAGTGTGGGGAACAAACTTGCTGAGAAATACTTTAAAAATTACTAAGAAGTACTTTTTTTTTTTTTAAATTATTACGATTGCAAATCTGTTGAACCTAGGCTATGTCCAGCCAAAATAAGCATGGAGTTTATCATCACTGTCGGGCTCACCAGATGTAGAGTATGGAGGCAAAGAAGACACTTGAGGCAGCTTTCATCGCAGGCAGGAAGAGAAGGGAAGGGGTGAGCCCTCACGAGGCTCTTCCTTTTATTGTACATTCATACAAAGGCAGATGATGTGTCATTACATGATTGGCTACTTTCCCATAGCAACAGACGAGTCCCTACACTATTGGTTTTGGCTCAGGGGGTGTGCACGGATCATATCATTGGCTGCTGAAATCTATACCTCCTGACTTTGTCCTGCCTCTGACTAGGGAACACCCAGCCCCTATTTCAGGCAATCAGGATTAATTATAAGCCAGAGAAATACATGAAGTCAGGTATCCTTTCCTTGGCAGAGACTTAAGCACAAGTGATGCTTTTATTCAGGCAAGGCCAGGGAGAAGGGAAGATAGTGTTTAAACCCTGATGAAATGGCTTGCTGGCAAGCGCATATTTCCCACAAATTCCAGAGCTCAACTATGTGCTGAGTGAAAAAGAATTTTCTTTGATTTGTTTTAAATGAGCTACTTGCTAACTTCCCACATAAATTGTATCTTTTCTCTTTTTTTTCCTTTTCTGCAGATAACGATATAAATGTCCTACTTCTGAAAAAGAATTAGCAAGGATTATCAGGTTTTGGAAGCTTAGGGTTGCTAATTGGCTATGTGTCATAGGGAACATGTTGACATGGCTAGGCACTGTGCTAGCCCCACACCCTCATCCCTTACTCTATCCTATGTGGATATTCACAGCAGTGGCTGCAAAATCCTTTACTTTCTGGCAACATGTTCACTCTCTCCTCTTGCCTGGCTATCTGTGTTATTTATTTATTTATTTATTTATTTAACGTTTCTTTTATACCGATGACCGTTCGCACATCGCATCGGTTTACAGTGAACAAAAAACCATTGGGCGGAGCCCTTACAAATAACAGATAACATAGTAAACTAGGCAACATATAAATAATATTTGGGAGGAGCCCTTACAAGAAATACAAACATCAATGAGTAAATGCTATGGGGATATGCTATGGGATTGAACTCTCCCTCTCAGGTTATGGCAGCTGAGGAACAATTATGTAAATAGGATTGTGCCCAGGCTGGGCATTCCTGATATTTTAAGGTGCTGAGAGGAAGGGGGATAATTACCTGTCATAAGTAAACAGAAAGACTTTGATAGCCTCAGACTTTTACAGGATGCATCCAAGGGCAGTGTTCTTTCTTTGTTCAAGTTATACTCCTTAAAGGCACCAGGGAACATGGACTGGCATTGATGCTGTAAATTTGTAGAGTTAAAGGCCCATATATTTCCTTTTGATCTAATATATAGATAGAAAGATAGATAGATAGATATTCTTTTTTTAATATAGACATTAGTACCAGTAGTTAGTTTTTAAAGTAAATTATCTAATCTTGTTTTCCCATTCCTTTCTTTAAACTCTGCTGAAGACCTGATTTCCTCTGAAAGCTAACTCTTCATTTCTGTTGTCATACCATTATCTACAGTTTCCTGCTACTCTTTCTGAGGGAAAGACATTTTCTTAAGGCAAAGGCTGCGGAAATGTCTGAAATATATGTCAGTGATCACCAACTCATCAAAGATGGACATAAAAACATTGCAAAGACTGCAAAAGTAACCTGTTTGGTCTATCAAAGTGCTGAATGTGTGACTTTAAAAAGTGAATGAACTTTGTCAAATTCCAAACACTTTAAGCACCACCTATCAAATAGCAAGTAAACTCTGCTGAATTGGAAAAGTTCCAGTATCTTGCATGAACAGTGCCAGTTATGATGTCACTGCAAAATTTCCACTGATTGAGTTGGAAAACAGGATAAGCAAGTGTAACCCTATTTTTGGAGGTCTGTAACTCCTAAGGGCACACAAGTAATTTATATCTTTTGGGGATGCTCCAGCTAACAATTCCATCCCTGCTGACTCTCAATTAGGGATGTGCAATCGTTTTTCCTGAATTTGGCAATGTCAACGAAATTGCCTAATTCGGAATGGTTCCGGAGAACCGAAAAATGATTGAATATTTTCCGAAATTTCAGAAAAAATTCATTTTTGAGTTAGTGCGCACTAACTCCCATTAGTGCACTCTAACTCCCGATAGTGCGCACTAACCCGAAAATTGGGGCCCCCGAAAAAAAAAATCCCTGAACCATGGGAAAAATGAAATTAATTTAGATTTATATTCCACTTTAAAGTGGATTACATTCAGATATTGTAGGTATTTCACCTTCCCCAGAGGGCTTACAATCTAAGTTTGTACTTGAGGCAATGGAAGATAAAGTGACTTGCACAAGGTCACAAGGAGCAACAGTGGAACTTGAACCCTGGTCTCGTGGTTCATAGCCCACTGCTCTAACCATTAGGCTACTCCTCCACTCCCACGGGGGGGGGGCCTGAAATGAAGCCTTACATGAAATTTTTACGGACGCACATCTCTACTCTCAATCCCTGGGGGCTGGGGGGGGGGGGGGGAGAAGGGGAGCTCTTTTTACGAGGAAGCTCTCGCTATGGCCCAGAGAATGAAAAGAAGTTGCCAGTGTATGTGTACTGTAGTGATGCTTCCCATGAATGAGAGGTTATAATAAGCAAACAGTACCAGGTCTGGGTGTTAAAATACTGATTGGTAACGTTAAATAAAGTCCATTTGTCCAAAATATATGCGTATACATCTGAATGGTGTTAGATTGAGTTTTTTTTTTTTCCGATGTAGGTAGGTGTCCTTATTTCAGACCTCTGTGTAAAACCCATGGTGATTTTAAATTTTAAATTCTATTCAGCCAGATCTACCACTTCCACATGTAAAAATGTTATTACTAATGTAAATACCTATACCTAATTCTCTCCCTTTTCTTCTCTTCTCCCAGTTCTATTACCTTGTTATTTGTAACTGCTTCCTTCTACACTAATAGGTTATTCAACTGTTCATTGTACACCCCTGTTATATGTAAACCGGCATGATGTGTTTGCAACATGAATGCCGGTATATAAAAATTTTAAATAAATAAATAAATAAATAAATAAATAAATAAATAAATGCACATACTCTCTCAGCAGCTGTGCGGGAATCCTACTGGAAGTGTCCCCAACTTTACTGAAAGAATCTTCATCCTGGATACCTAGCCTGCCCTGGTCCCTAGGGTGGGATCTCCTGATCTTGTTCTTCCTTCCTTTAGTCAGTTGTTCATATCCTTTATTCTCTGAATTTTTGGGGGACCTCTCTTAAGGAGAAGTCAGTGTCATCAGGCTACTATCTTTGCATTGAAATCCCAGAGGGATTGAAATCCCAGAGGCATCAGTAGCATGGGATCTTCTTAGTGTTTGGGTAATTGCCAGGTTCTTGTGGCCTGGTTTTGGCCTCTGTTGGAAACAGGATGCTGGGCTTGATGGACCCTTGGTCTGACCCAGCATGGCAATTTCTTATGTTCTTATGTTCTTATGTAAGAGACAGATTCTGAAGAACTTACTTAAAATGCACACACAGCTTTGCATAACGGCAGTAATAACAGCTTGGTACCACTGCAATAACAACCAGCTATAAGATTGATTCGCATTTCTGCTCTAGAGCCTGGCAGATTCCAGCTCCGGGGGGAACTTTATTCGGCAAGAGCTGGTGGAGTGCTTCCAGATTCCTACGATCCTGATGGCTTCTCCACTGGCACTCACCTCCATATATAGAGAACCTCTCCCAGGACTGGTGACTCGATCCACTGTGCCACTAACTCTATGAGTGGGAACCCCACATTCGGAGGTTATCAGCTTCCATATGCTCTCCTGAGCCATGAGCCCGATTGTCCTGGGCCTACCCTGGCTCTGGCAACATCAGCCACATTTTCACTGAACTACATCAGAACTTCTCCATTGGAGCCCCAGTTGCAGTGAATCCTGTATTACCACCAATGACATGGTTCACCCGGTAATGGTGGCCTCCGCCCTCCTGACACTTCCATCCTCTGGTAGGGAGTCCTGAAGAACTCAAACTGCTCCACAGTACCTCCGGGAGAATACTCTTAAAATAGCCTTCGGACAATTAAAAGAACAATTGGGACAAGAAAGGGCTGAACGTGAAAGCCTGGAAAAAGAAAACAATTGTGCCATTAAAAGGTTTGAATCTTTGGTTACCAAGAAGGAGGAAGAGATACCCTTCTTTGGCAAGAGAGCGATAAGAAGCCTCTTTTTATGTATATTCTTGCCAGCCTGGATCCTGAAAAGAAGGAGAACAATTCTACACCTATACTGGGGCCTGCTGCCCTTGGCCCAAGCATTTCAGAGGAGACCGTCTCTTCATCTATGGCTCAGTTTCAGTCCCCAGGATTGGATGAATTAGGGGACAAAACCAATCGTTTCATTGCAATAACCTCCTCCTGAGCCAAGAAACCCATAGGGGTTTGAAGGATATGAAAGAAACTCAGGAAGAGCTTCTGGGAACCTTGTCTAGCCTGTAGGCTCCTCAATTAATCCAGGATTTTCTTCGCTGATTCCCCACCAAATCCAGACCTAAGAGATTGAGGGCCGTTGGAGGCAAGGTACTGTTAGAATTCTGCTGCCTTCCCAGACTCCTCAGCTTTAGACAGTTACTGCTTGGCAGGGAGCCACCATTGCATGCTCTGACATGTGTGTAACTAGAATCCGATAAAGAGACGCACAGGGCGTGTGTGCGCATCTGTGCATGTGATTCTACGCACTCTGGTGGGAGTGTCGGATAGTCACCCTGATGATGATAACACATACTCAAAACTACTTAGCCTTCTTAGAGCTAGACATGGCAACAGGTTCCATTGGCCTGTTCTTGGCCCCCATCTTGCTTGCTGTGTGCCTGGTTCTGGACTTTGCTTGCTTGCTTGCTTGCTTGCTTGCCCTCAGAATGTTCTGGATGCTTTCTGTTTGCTGCCAGCCTTGATCTCAGACTGTCTATATTCTGCCTGCTGGCTGCTCCCCTTGCCCCTGGACTGTGTTGGACCTCCCTTGCTTGCTGCCTGCCCAGACTCTAGATCTTATGTTAGACTCTTCTGCTCTCTATTTCATTCAGCATGTGGACCTACAGTATCTCAGCCTGTGGTCAAGGTAGACACTTGGGTCTTTCCATACAGCACTTCAGCTACCTTATCACACAGGAGTCCAAAAGGGCTTGCGGAGTGGCTGGAAGGCTACCCCCTGACACCAGCAAGGCCTGCTCACCTTACACATTGTTTTATTTTAACCAATATAAAGTATGCAGAATTTTAAATTCTTGTGCATAGAATTTTAAATGTTTGTGTGCAGAATTCTCCCAGGAGTAATCTCTAGTACCTGCCCACAGGAAGTCTCCCTGACGGCAAATCCCACAAGGTTTGCCCACTTTCAAGCTACATCAAGCCAACTAGTGTTTAACTTAATTCTTAACTAAATATCTACTTTATTGCTCCTGCAAAATGTACCCCAATTCTTATCTTTTTACTTGCAATCTACCTCACAGCTGCATGTATTCATTACTTATATACTCAACGCAGGGCTAGCGGGACGCATTAAGCAGAATAGGCAGCCACTTAGGGTGCCAGAATGGGGAGGGGCGCTGTAGGTCGATGGGAGGGCACAATTTTTGAAAAGGGAAGGAGTCACGTGGTGCGATGCGGAGGTAGGTGCGATCACTGATAGTGCAATTCGGGGAGGGGGGGTCGGGCAGAGAGCGCAAGATCAAGACTGGGGGGGGGGGTGTGACTGGACATTCTTGTCTTGTTAATTAATGTAGACTACCTTGGGCCTGCTTTTAGGAAAAGGTGGAAGATGAAATGCTTATAAATAAATAAATAAATAAATAAATAAATAAGTAAACTGATCTATCCATAAATGTATTAATTAATTAATTGAGGGGTTGAATTTGTTGCCTGAGGATATGGTCAAGGCATCTAGCAAAGCTGAGTTTAAGAGGGGTTTGCAGACGTTCTGGGAGGAAAGGTCTGTAAACAAATATTTGCCAGATGAATTCAGGGAAACCCACCGCTTTTTCCCTGATAGTGAGTAACAAGGAATTGGATTTAATCTTTGGGGTCTGCCAAATTCTTCCTAATAACCTGGATCGGTCACTGATGGGGACAGGATACTGGATTTAATGGGCCTTTGGTCTGACCCAGCATGGCACACTTTATATTCCTATGAGAAGGCGGGTTCTGTGTCTCGGTGCCACTCAGTCCTAAAGCAGAGAAGCTTCTGTATTCTTCTTCCAGTCCTGGGCTGTGAAAAAAAAATCTTCAGATCCATTTAGTAGACCAGCCATGAAATGGGCAAATCAATATTTAATAATCAAATACACTTCTAGGGGAAATCGATCCATGAAATTCTGCTAGAACAAATACATGAACTCAAGAAGAAGACAGATAAATGAAAATGAGGGGGAAAATATGTAAACCGCTTTACAGTTCACTTCCATAGCAGTGAACCTTGTTAAATAGACAAATTCATTAAACCTTTGACGACAGCTCAAAAGCTACTAAAGGTTTCAGGCTTCCTACCTTCTTGAATGAAGGCTTGAATGGTATTTATTTATTTATTTATTTATTTAATTTAATTTAACATGTTTTGTATTCCGTCATTCGGTTTCGCCATCATAATGGTTCACAATAATTACATTAGTTAAACAAACGTTGAGTCGTATTTGAGAACATTGTTACATCATATTTTTCATCGATAGAATTTGTATCCTGATTACTATATAGTTTAGGTAGTTAAGCTAGTCCATTGGATGTGGCTATGTGGATTGTCTTGTAAATTTTTGGGTTGTCTTAGATGCTTTTATATACTTATGTCTTAGATGCTTTTATGGTACTAGCAAAAGCTGCAAAATACAAAAAGGACTCCATATGCAGGTTTTGAAAATTCAATTGTGTTGTGAGTTGGAAAAGGTGGGAATGTAATCGATGTGCACTGGTTTTGTCCCTAACCCTAATCCATGTAAAGCTCCGCTCTCTGTTGAGCAGTTCTTCGTTTTATGTAAACCGGAGTGATTTGTAGTCCCTACAAGAACTTCGGTATATAAAAATTAAAAATAAATAAATAAATAACCTAATCATTCTACCGGGTTTGCCTTCTTGAAATGCAGGTAAAAGGGCCATTTTCAGACAATTTACACTTAGAAATTGCTTTTTACACATGAAAATGCCTTTGTAAATTGTGCTTCCCCTCAAGCAGCTCTTTTGCTTTCCACGGCTGCTAAGTGCTTAATAAATGCTGTCATGGAGAATGCTAGAGCCTTTAACACACTTTCAGACTGCTATAAGATTCCTGCCGGCAACTGGTTCAAATGTAACTAGACGAGCCATTACACCTTTTCCAAGAAACTGAAACCTAAAATTGTGGAGTGGCTTAATGGTTTCTCCCCCCTGAACATCATCCTACATTTTCCAAAATGTAAAAACTGCTTTTCCCCAAGGAGTGCTGACCTTGGTGTTAACGTACAATACTTTGGGTTGGTATAACGTCTCGGATTCTCCACAAGAGGTTTCCTCCACCTCCAGATTTAGGGACATGCAGTCTAAAATCAGGTAAGAATGTATTTTTCTCCTATACTCATATGAAACTTCCTGACTGTTGGAAAAAGTGCCTCATATCCGCTAATATATGGGATAGCCTTGCTCTATAACAAATGTTTGGTCTGAAATCTTTGCTTACTTCATAATGAATGTCCACCTTCCCTTCGACTCATGCTACTTAATTATTTATTTGGCACTTCAAAGCAGATTACATTCAGGAACTGGAGGTATTTCCACAAGAGAGCTTACAATCTAAGGCCCAGAGTCACTAAGCTGTGATTTGTTTTCCACGGGGAGGGATTTCATTGTCACGGGGGGTGTCATCACGATTGTGGGGCCCCTCCGCTGAAAAAACATTGCGGCTCTATGGGATGTTCTTTTGTCTCATGGCCAAAAACTGCAGGGCAGAAGAATGCACCCAACAGCCCTTTAATGCAATGGAGGCCCCCAACCTCAAGGGACTGCCATCGCCTTAAAGGACCATGGGTTCCCCTAACAAATGTCGTGGCTACATGGGGAGGTTGAGCAGGGATCAGGGCTGATCCTCCAGTACGACCCGGGGCCGCCACTCAAGGCAGCCCCAACTCCCCCAAAGGAAAAAAAAAAGTGCAAACATTGCCGTGCAGTGATGGCCCTGGCCCCATTCCCCCTCCTTCCCCCTGGTATTCTATAAAAGATGAAAAACAAAATTAAAATCTGCCAAGGTTTTCCCATCAGAAGACAAAATTTCCCATTAAACAAATTCTGGTCACATTTCACCACATTCTCAGTCTCATAACTATGTTTCAAAATGGCATATACCTACTTTGTCAAATTCTTACATTCTAAATACTAAATGGACCAATTCAAAGAGCAGAGAAAGTCCTGCACCATTAATTGGAAGCCAACGAGAGAAGTTATATCAGTGTGAACTGATCGGTATTCTCATTTAATCCCCTTGGTGGAACTGCATCCAATTGGCAGATCCATTGTTGTTCTTTGAAATTCAATAATGCCGAGCTATCCCTGCCCCGTACTCATAATGATACTGTGAGGTTTGCTTATATAATATCAAATCGCCACCGAAGAAGAAACAAAACACGTTATATGTTGGGCACTGAATTTCACACTTTTCTCATTAATTTAAAAAGGGACGCTCAAGACCTCGTTTCTGCAAATACTCATATCACCATGATGCAAAGATAAGTGTTTGTTGTTCTTTTACATAAATTAAGGTTTTATATGCAATTTTTTCAAAAATGTTATTAATAAAACGATAACTGGGTGGATTAGACAAACATAGTACTGCTGTGAGATCTATGATTATAATTGATTGAGCAACCATAAAACGCTCTAGCATTTCACCAGAAATATCTATGGAACATGGTTTAGCGGATAGATATAAAGGACAAGGTCTCTTAATTAAATTGGTTGTCAATGTTAGTGGTTTCACTTAGTTATTTGACAATATCATCATCTGGCAACAAATTCTACAACTTGATTGTGTGCTTCATGAAAAAATACTTTCTCCAATTTGTTTTGAATCTGCCACTAGTTAGTTTCATGAAGTATCCCTTAATGCTTGTACTATTTGAAAGAGTAGACCTCCCCTATTTATCACGATATTATAAATCTCTTTCATATTCCATCTCAGTAGTCTCTTCTTCAAGCGGAAGAGCTCTGCTAATCCTTTCTTCATAAGGGAATTGTACCATCGCCTTCATCTTTTTTGTTGCCTTCTTTGGAGATAGGGAGACTAGAGCTGCACACCATAGTCAAAGTGTGATCGCACCACAGATCTATACAGAGGCCATTATGATATTCTCAGTTCTATTCTCTATTCCTTTCTGAACAATTCATAACAATCTTATTTTGCTTTTTTAACCACTGATGCACACTGAACTGAGGATTTCAACTTATTGTTCACAATGACTCCATGATCCTTCCTGGGTGGTTACTCCTTATTTATTTATTTATTTATTTATTTATTTATTTATTTAAAGCTTTTATATACCGACATTAGTAGGGAACATCATACCCGTTTACATCCGAACTGAAAGGTGGAAAGTACAAAAAACAGGTAATGGAGATGGGCAAAGAACTCAACATTGTGTACCTATTGTTTGAATTGTTTTTCCCTAAGGGCATCTTTGCATTTGTCCACTTCATTCATTGTTCCATTTTTCAGGTCATTAATGAATAAATTAAACAATACTAGTTCCAGTACAGATCTTTGAGGCACTATACTATTAACCTCTTTTGATTGGGAGAACTGACCATTTAGTTCTACTCTTTCTTTGTTTCCTTTTAACCAGTTACCAATCCTCACTAAGATATTGCCTTCTATCCCAAGACTTTTTAATTTCCTGAGAAGTCATTCATGATTAATTTTATCAAACACCTTTTGAAAATCCAAGTGCACTATACCAACTGGCTCACCTTTATCCACATATTTATTCACACCTTCAAATAATTCTAATAGATTAGTAAGGCATGACTTCTCTTGTCAAACTCCATTCTGGCTGTTCCCTATTAAACCATGTTTATCCATATTCCTAGTAATTTTTTTTTTTTTAATAATAGATTCTACCATTTTGTAGGGATGTGAATCATTTTTGAACGATTAAAATTATCGTCAGATAATTTTAAAATCGTCCAAAATCGTTAAGAGTGCACGATACAATACAAATGCCCACGATTTATCGTCAGGGGCATTTGTATTGTATCGTTAAACAGGGGGCGGGAAAACCAGCACACCAAAAAAACCCTAACACCCACCCCGAACCTTTAAAACAAACCCCCACCCTCCCGAACCCCCCCAAAATGTTTTAAATGACCTGGGGTCCCGGCGCGATGATCCCGGCACGATGTCCCGCTCTCTGGCCACAACTGCTGAGAAGAGAAATGGCGCCGGTGGCCCTTTGCCCTTATCATGTGACAGGGCAAAGGTAGCGCCGGCGCCATTTTGATTCCTAGCTCCCGACGTCACGCGTCCAGGAGATCGTTCCCGGACCCCCGCTGGACCCCCAGGGACTTTTGGCCAGCTTGGGGGGCCTCCTGACCCCCACAAGACTTGCCAAAAGTCCAACGGGGGTCCGGGAACGACCTCTTGCACTCGAGCCGTATTGCAAAATGGCGCCGGCCGTATTGCCGTATTGCAAAATGGCGCCGGCTCGAGTGCAAGAGGTCATTCCCGGACCCCCGCTGGACTTTTGGCAAGTCTTGTGGGGGGTCAGGAGGCCCCCCCAAGCTGGCCAAAAGTCCCTGGGGTCCAGCGGGGGTCTGGGAGCGATCTCCTGGACGCGTGACGTCGGGAGCTAGGAATCAAAATGGCGCCGGCGCTACCTTTGCCCTGTCACATGATAAGGGCAAAGGGCCACCGGCGCCATTTCTCTTCACAGCAGTCGTGGCCAGAGAGCGGGACATCGCGCTGGGATCATCGCGCCGGGACCCCAGGTCATTTAAAACATTTTTTTTGGGGGGGGGTTCAGGAGGGTGGGGGTTTGTTTTAAAGGTTCGGGGTGGGTGTTAGGGTTTTTTTTTGTTGTGGCCAGAGAGTGGGACATCGCGCCGGGATCGCGCCGGGACCCTCCCACTGGACCCCAGGTCATTTAAAACATTTTGGGGGGGTTTGGGAGGGTGGGGGTTTGTTTTAAAGGTTCGGGGTGGGTGTTAGGGTTTTTTTGGTGTGCCGGTTTTCCCGCCCTCCCCCGATTTACGATTTTTAACGATTTCAAAACAAAACAAAACACGACGATCCGATTTCCCTCCCCCCCAGCCAAAATCGATCGTTAAGACGATCGATCACATGATTCACACCTCTACCATTTTGCCTGGCATTGATGTCAGCTTCACTGATCTGAAGTTACTTGGGTTACTTCTGGAGTCATTTTTGAATATTGGTATTTCTTTTCATTGGCTACCTTGCAGTCCTCAGCTACAGAAACAGATTTCAATAAATTACAAATTAGCAGTAGCAGGTCTGCAATTTCATATTTGAGTTCCTTTGGAATGCTAGTATGAATACTATCAGGTCCCGATGATTTTCTACTTTATAGTTTGTCAATTTCCTTTCCCACCTCTTCAAAATTTATACTGATTTGTTTCAGTTCCTCTGGTTCAGTGTTTCTCAGATCTCTCCTGGAGTTCACCTAATTTGTTTGGTTTTCAGGCTAACCATAATGAATATGCATATTTTTATACAATTTTATACAATGGAGACCAAGTATATGCAAATGTAGTTCATGCATATTCATTGTGGCTAGTGTTAAATCGAACTGGTTAGGTGTGCCTCCAGGAGAGGGTTGAGAAACACTGCTCTGAATCATCACCTACAAAGAGTGATTCAGGCATGGGCATCTATCCACGATCCCCCACAGTAATGATGGATCCAAAACTTAATTTAGTTTTTCAGCTATGGTTTTCTCATCCCTGACTGCCTCTTTTTTCCGCTTGGTCATCTAATGTCCGAACTGACTCCCTTGCAAATTTCTTGTTTTCTATGTACTTAAAAATGCTTTAATTATTAGCCTTTGCCTCTTTGGCAAGTCTCTCCTCAACTTCCCTATTGGTCTGCTTTATTAACGTTTTACATCTAATTTGCCAGTGCTTATGTGCCTTCCTATTTGTCTTATTAGGTCCTGCTTTCCATTTTATAAAGGATGCCTTTTTGATTTTAATATCCTCTTTCCTATCTCTGTTTAGCTATGCTAGCAGATGCTTGTTCTTCTTTTGACGTTTTTTTTAACCTATGGAGTATGTTTTCTCTGAGCTTCTAATATGGTATTTTTAAACAGCCCTCATGCCTCATGCAGAGTTTTAACTCTGTACTATGGACCAACTCACTTCTGAATATATAAACACACTGGTAAAAAATAAATCTGAATTGGTTCAGTTAGATTGCAGATCAGTTAGTTGTAGAATGTGGCTATTAAACTAGGTTAGAGGTTTTTTTTATGAGATTATTTTCTGCTTATACACCCTTGAAGAATATATAGTAGCATTAGAAAAATGTTCAAACTTTTGTGTTATTTGCAGAAAACCTGGCAGCTAAATAAGAATTTAGAGTTTTGAAAATGAAAATTTCACCCAGTCTTTTATTAACACATAGACAGAAAAAAAAAGCAATAAGATGGTTGAACTTATAGCTGCCAAGTTTTATTATTGCCAATAAAGTTTGACAACATCTGGAGGCGCAGTGGTTAATATATTGCATTATGCTGCAGCAGGCCTGGATTCTAGATGGAATAATGAGCATTCAGTTTCTTTAAGACAGCTCATAAAATTCTTTTTAAACTGTCTCAGCACTTATGTATGCTAGTGTGTGGAAATTAGACCTCAGGGCTATAGCATACATCATAGTGTAACCTCCATCTCTTAGCGCGATATATCAGGTTAGGGTCTCTGCTGGGTCCTGGGTTGAAGTAACTCACAAAACACATAACTAGGGAGAGCCAGATGGAGTAATAGACCCATAGAGGTTTACCTGGATTCTCTTTCACATCAGTTTGAGCAAAACAGAAGAGTAATCCATAAAAAAAAAAAATACAAACAACAAGAAAAGTATTTAAATCCACTATACACAGTCTAGCTGTCAAAAGAGAATAACGGTGATGCATACAGAATGAAAGTGTGTAAATTAATTATCTAAATTATGGACATGATCTGTAGATCCAGCTGAATGGAGTCCTTTCCCGGAGTGAGAATTTCCTCAAGATGGAGAATACCAGCAGCTCTACAATACAGGGAGGAACTTCTAGGAGCAAGCACTAATAAATGAATAGGACCCTCTAGAAAAGCTGATTCAAATCAACTCAAATAAGAGAGGGAGAAAGGATGGAAGGAAGGTGAGGGAGTCTGGGTGCTGCAGCACATGTGTGAGTAAGGTGGCTTCTTTTAGGTTAATTTTCAAGAGTCTGCACAACTTAGCAAGCACACGCATGCTCCTATGTGCTCGAGAAAAGAGGCAGTCCAGGGGAGTTCTAGGCCGTCGCCAACAGTTACAGGAACAAGGAATTTCCACTTTAACCAAACCATAGTTGGAAATGTCTCCCAATATCCTTAAACTTGGGAGAACTGGTGCCATTTTCTACGTTTGTATCAGTGGGCCAGAAGGAACTGGGGGATTGCCTCGGTCACTAAAGAGACTTCAGAGTAAAAGGTTGAGGGGAGAGGAAGGATCCAGCAGGGACTTTTTTCTTGAGGTGGTCTTGTGCACAAAAGGCAGGGGTGACTGGATCTGACATATTTATTTTTCCTTTTAAGTTTTGTTGGTTTTCTTGCTTGAAATAAAACAAAACTAGATGAAACGAACAACAAATAAAATAGACAACAAATGAAACATAAGACAAAGTGAATCCAAAAATAAGTCTAAGCGGTAACTTTCAAGGTGACACACGTGCGCATGTGCGTGCCGATTTTATAACATGCGCACATTTATGCGCGCATGTTATAAAATCAGCTTCCTGTCTGCACATGCGCGCATGTTTGTATATCGATGCGTGCATGTGCACACGAATGCTGTCTCAAGGGGCGTAAGTGGGGATGGATTTTAGTAGATGTGCACAACGACACCAATACCCATCTCCCCAGGCCGTTCCCAGTTTACCCAATTAAAGTCTAGGATTTCCATACTCCCATAACTAGCCTGCCTTTCTTTTCCTCTAGCTGACCCAACCCTTAAAACCCCGCTGACTAGGCTAGATTTTTTAATTTTCATATTTACCCGTCATCCACGGCTGAAGTAATGATACGCGGAGAGGGACCCCGGCGAGCCTGTGCGTATAGGGGTAGATTTTATAAATCTACAAGCGCGCAAACAAAAGTACGCTGGATTTTATAAGATACGCGCGTAGCCGCGCGTATCTTATAAAATCCGGGGTCTGCGCGCGCAAGGTGGTGCACATTTGTGCACCTTGCGTGCGCCGAGCCCTGTGAGCGCTACCTGTTCCACCCCCCCGCACCTTCCCCTCCCTTCCCCTACCTAATCCACTCCCCCGGCCCTATCTAAACCCCCCCTCCCTTTATTCAAAAAGTTACGCCTGCCTTCGGGCAGTAGTAACTTACGCGCGCCGGCTGTCTGCTGGAGCGGCAGGCCCCAACACAGGCCGTTGTGTCGAAGCACTCGGCCACGCCCACGGACCGCCCACACGCCCCCGAACACGCCCCCTGAGCCGACACCATGCCCCCTGGCCACGCCCCCGACCGCCCCTTTTTGCAAGCCCCAGGACCTACGCGCGTCCTGGGGCTTGTGCGCGCCGCCGAGCCTATGCAAAATAGGCTCGGCGCGTGCAGGGGCATTTTAAAAGGGTTACCTGCTAGTGTCATTGGGAAAATCAGGAGCGCCCACACCCCACCCTTTTTTGTGAAACATTTTATTCTCCTCGTACAGGGAGATCTGGCGTGGCCGCGGGCCTTTTAAAATCCACGAGGCCCGCATGTGTCCGAGTCACACGTGTATCTCCCGGTTTTGCCATTCGCATGCCTTTGAAAATCCGCCTGTTAGTGTACAAGAGAGCAGCAAGTTAGCAGGGGTTGTAACTGACTGCATTTGTCCCTCAAGCATTGAGATCTGCTGACTTAAAACATTGCTCTGTGTGCAAGCGTCTAGTTTGACATGATTAAGAACATCCCAGCGCTGTTGTTTCATTTAATGATATTTCCTGGTGGCAAGGTTTAGTGCCACAGCACAAAAAAAAAATTAAAAAAATTAATCAACAGCAATGCCAAAGAAGCTGTTTTACCTTGAGTAAAGTCAGAGGTTCCTCTGGAAATTATTTTCCTTTCTAAATATGACTCGGCAGGTCAGTTCAGTGTCTGTGCAATTATTACACTACATTTATCTTGACCTAACAATGACAATGAACCCCCGGAAAATAGGATTGAAGCCCACCATGTACTTAGCACTTTCAAAACTATAATGTTCTGGCAAAGCCTGAATTCAAATCACTTCCCCCCAGTTCAGATTGTGAAGGGCTTAGGTAGAAATCCCGGTGAGTTACTTAGTAAATCTGGCGAAGTTTTGCTATAGATATTGCAGTACACAGTTCCCTTTCCCTTCATTCACCTCTATCACAAACTTACAACTCTCCCAGCCGATCCCCTTTCATCCCTTAGTCTCTGTTCTCACCCACCCCACCACTGGTCCCCCTCCGAGCCCCTCCTAATCTCCCCTAAAATGATCCCCCTTTGCTTTATCTGCTCTGCGCTCACTCCCTCCCCTCCTGTCCCTGATTGACAAGATGGGAGGGACAGGATTAGGGAACAGAGTGGCTCTTTTTTTGGGTCTGCTCTGTCTGCTCCAGGCTGCCCTCCTCCCCTCCCATTTTCTGCAGGCTGCCTGGCAGGGGAGAGGCTGGATCAGGAAGCCCAGAAATCGATTCTCTGCTGAATGGCATTCAGCACAGCTGGAAGGCAGCAAATCTTTATTTGCCACCCTAGGCACATGCCTACTGCGTCTACTGAAAAATCTAGGCCTGAACAGAAGTTACAACCCTAAAACAGCTGAATCAGGCTTCCAAGAAGGTATTTGAAAAGCTTTCATGGGGCGGTGGTTACTAGAGCTGTGCAAGACAAAAAAAATGTTTTGTTTTTATTACATTTTGTTTTGCTTCTTTGGTTTGTTTTTATAATTTTTCATTTTAAAATTAAGTATTTTTCATACACAATAATTCATATTAATGTGCACAATTTTGAATTAAGGCGCAGTAAAAATGAAAAACAGTATACAAAATTTGGTGGCGTTTTTGTTTCATTTATAAAATGACATGAGATGTCATTTGTATACTTTTAAAGCAGCCCCAGCATAGGGCACTGAGAGCCATTTAGATCTGAGCTTTCTCAGCTCCCACACTGTTTTCATCAGCAGAGAACTGGAAAGCTCATTTGTATTCTTCTCCCAGCCACCCCAACAAAGGACTCTAGAGGATACCATGAGCCATCTAGGCTTCATCTTCCACACTGGTTCCACACAGCAGAGAACAGGAAAGCTCATTTACGTACTTCTCCCAGCAGCCACAGCAGAAAAACACTGTGAACCATCTAGGTTTCAGCTCCCACAGCAGAGCTTCCACATCACCCTTTCCTTCCAGCAGCAGAGGACCAGAAGGCATGTACTAAACCACGACACTTCCTATACATTTTCAACAACAGACTTATTTTATTTGATACAATAACAGAGAATGCATTCAAAGTAAAGGTCAATAAGGTGTGTAGCCAGGTAGTTAAAAGTAGATTAATTGTGGTCTCTGGAGGATTACTGACAAAGAAATATAAAAAAATAGATTTAAAGTATTGTAGATTAGTTTGAACGTCTCAGCTCCTTAGAAATTTTAAATCACTAACAGCTAAGTAGCCCAGCAATGAGAGGGGAGGGCTATCCAGCCTACTGCACTGAGTGCCCCCATGTAGGATTATCTATCAGTTGATAAATGGTTGCTTGTGTGCACTCCGTAAAAACAGCTCCTAGCCCTCAGTGAATGAGTCTGATTATCTGGAGGCTACAGTGGCTGGGGGCTCAGCCTGGGAAGGATAGGCTGGGATTGGGGCTAGGGGCAGGGACTTGGTCTAGCGGGAGGGCAGGCTGTGCGGGGGCTGGGAGAAATCCAGGATGTGCTGGGGGCTGAGGCTGCAGGTCTGGGAGCAGGCTATGCTCGGCCTGGAGGGGACGGGGCAATAAATAGGAGCCTCTGGGGAATTTCAATGGATGGGCCGTGCTGTGACTGGGAGGAGTGACCTGGACTGGGGCTTAGGGGGGGCAGGCAAGTTGTACTCCTGTGGCTGTGTGTGGGGGAGGGGTGGAGGGCAGGCAGTGTTGGGGCCGAGTAGGCTGAACTGGGGCTCAGAGCGGGAGGGCAGGCTGTGCTGGGGCTGGAGGAATCCAGGATATGCTGGGGTTGAGGCTGCAGGCCTGGGAGGAGGCCGGGGTGAGAGGGCAATTAATAGGGTCCTCTAGGGAATTTCCATGGGGTGTCAACTAGTGTACACATCTTTTACGCATTAAAAGCCGGATTTTAAAAGGCCTGCATGCGTAAAATCTGGGGTTTATGGGCGTGGCCGGGCCTTGCGTGCGCCGTGTGAATTTTCAAAGAGGCCTGGCCACACGCATACACCTTGGTACGCGCACAAGTGTCGGGCCTCTTCAAAGGGGCGGGGCCAGGGGCAGGGTCTGAGTGGGGGGAAGGCTGGGACAGCGCCATTGAATGCTGTCCCGAAGACTCGCATGGCTGGCGCACGCAACTTACTTCAGCTCGGGCCCTGAAGTAGGTATTAAAACAAAAACAACTAGGAAAGGTAGGTTTAGGGGGTGAGGAGGAGAGGAGGAGAGGAGGAGAGGAGGAGAGGGGAAGAGGGAGGGAGTTTAGGTAGGGGGTAGGGGGATAGGGTACTAAGGAAGGCCCGATTGCAACGCCGCACACATGGACGTGTGCTCGCTTGTTGTGAAATCTACCCCTTTATAATGATAGTTTGTGTGTAATAATCCTCAGTTCATGTACGGAAGCAGTTGACGTATGCATGTACCTCGCTTATTAAAATACTTGTACGAATAATTCCAAGCACTAGTTCTCTGACATCTTCATAAGTTGACCTAGAACTTCACCAGCTCACTCATACCCTCCACCACGTGCTTCAGATTTAATTTCTGTGACTTTATTAACAGATGCAAAATCACGTGCGCCTATTTGATAAAGAAGTATGTGCATAAAATATGTGCTCAGGTGAATTTTCAAATGAGTTACACATGTAAATGCAATTTACTATCATAGTGACTTTCAAAAGCCATTTACTGTAATTAAGTGAATTTAACATGGGTAAAAACCTATTCAATGGCATATAATGTAGCAATTTTCAAAAGCCCACTTACATGGGTAGCAGGCATTTACATGTGAAGGCTTTTGAAAATTGCTATAATAAATGCCATTAAATTATCAATAGGCTTTACCCGCATTTAATGAACATAATACTGGTAAATGGGCTTTTGAGAGAGGCTGCTTACATGCATACATGCCAATTTTACACAATACAACCCCCGTATTAGTCTTTACAAATTCACCCCATTAAGCGTTGCTATGTGTTTATTTTTATTTTTCTTAACTTCCCAGGCCCCAGAATACGTAGGAACTGTTCTGAGGACACAAAACTTGGTCTGGAGAGTTCCCAGGTTTGATCATGCTTACTTAATACCACCTTGTCACCTTTCTGAAGAATTTTATTGGTTGGCAAGGCAAATCATGAGTGACTTCACTGACATCAGTGGTGTCTCCGTGCATTGCAACAGTAGCTGATGGCAAATCTACTGTAGATGGCCAAGGACGAATTTTCCAGCACTTTTAAAGTGTGAGCATTTTATTTTCAAATAGCTTCTCTGTCACCTTGTAGTGGAAGGAAACACAAATATTGACTGGGATAAACCTAGTATTAAGAAAGCCCAGCGATACAACGAGGCAAATCCAATAGGATTATCAGTCTCACATTTATATTTTTGTACATGAAAATTATGCAGATAATTGCAGCATGTGGCTTCTTGTATATAACAGAATATATCTCCACGGAGCATTTTCTTCTGACAGTGCTTGACAGTACTTAGTACCGGCACTTTTATTCCCCCTTGGCATTGGCCCCTGGCAAATTACAGGAGGGGAGGGGCTGGATTAAGGAGCAGAGCAGCTCTTCTCTCCCCTGCTCAGTCTGCTCCAGTCTCTCCCCCTCCCATCCTGATCTCTGCAGGCTGCTGCCTGAGAGGGGAGGGGTCTGGATAGAGCAGGAAGCAGGGGGGGGCTGTTCTTTGCAGGGCCCTGGCAATAGACTTGAAGTACCAGTCCTCTATGTTGTGACCCCCCGGGGATAATACAGAATAGCATCAGCACCTGCTAATTGTCCACACTATTAACCATTTAGTACCCTGTACATTATTATGATCTTTTTTTTTTTCTCTTTTTACTTTTCTGGATTTGATCTGAGAAAGGTATCAGTGGGACAGGGGGAGAAGAGAGAGAGAGAAAAGCCCCAGTGGGGCCTGTCTTTCTTTCAGTCTCCTTTCCCCACTGGTGCTTTTCCCCACACCATGATGGTGGCAGAGGAGGCGCCAGCAAGTAAAAGCTTTTGCCACCGTTTGTTTGCTAGCAGTGGGAAGGAGAACGGGAAGGAGGAAGATCATGCCACGTCTGAACCGTGCATCCAGTTCAGGCAGTGAGGCTGGCTTTGGGGGGGGGGGGGGGTAGGAACAGGGCAATGGACGATTGCCCCGATTTTCCTTGCACCCTCCCCCTCCCAAAGATGACTTTGCATCCGAGCACCGGTACCTTTTGTTCGAGGAAAAAAAAAAGGGTAGTGTGCCTCCGGCGCCCCTCAACTCAAAGAATTTCAGTGACTGTTACTCTTAGCAGTGTTTGCTAAGACGTGAAAAATAGGAGCAGGTTTTTAGACATCAGTCACTGCTTTTATTTAGGGAGAGATGTCTTGTGTGCTATTTCTGTATATTTGAGATAAATGCAGGAGCCTCTGCAGAAGAAAGGTGACCTTTCCCCTCGATAAGACACTATATGCAAGGCTTTGATACTTTTAGCTCTAGCATCTATTTTTTATATATGTGTGTGTGTGTGTGTTTTCCCTTTCTGTATAATATAAAAAAAATCAAACGCCTCCTTCTGCACTGTAATAATTCCTATTTTTTTCCATTGGATTTTGGATCCACTTTATGTAGTCATTTTCAGGGTAACCTTCAAGCAACTCTGCGTGGCTCCATACACGCGTATCAGGTACCCGTAGGTTATAAAATATGCATCCGCCTCCTTATGCGGGAATATTTGCAATCATTGAAAACACGTACTTTTCCTTTTAACTTTAAAAATATCTGATAGTAACTTTCAAACCGGCGCCCAGGCACATACCGGCACGTGTGCTCCTAAGGATCTGGAGATTTTATAACTTGCACGCACATACGCGCACATTATAAAATACACTGGACACGTGCCCCATATGCACCTAATTTTAAATGGGCGTGCACCTAGCTGTGTAAATCCTGCTTCTACCGTGTAAGCCAGTTTCACTAGTTCATCCACCAGTTTGCCCAGTTAAGACCTAGGTCCAGGTTTAGTAGCCTACATGTCCCACTGGTACCCCAGACACTTTAAACCCATCAGAAATGGCTAGCTGTTTCTATTTTTGAAGTTGTACCTCCTCCATAGTGCACGGTGCCGGATCTGAGCGCGCACCCGGGCGAGCAAGCATTTACGCCCACATTTCTTGGCCTCACCCTGGAATGCGCACACCTCGCCCAGACCATGCCCCTTTTTAAGCTGAGTGAGATGTGCATGCTGTGGGAGGTATGCCTGCATCCGGGTGGCTTTTAAATTCAGTCAGCACGCGTAAGCCCAACTTGGGCACCCATCCCCTAATTGATTTGCTTCTAAAATTCACCTTTAAGCATGTAGTATATTTGATGGGTGAAAAAATTGTGACTTGCTCACATAAAATTCTGTTTACTCATGGAGGTTGACATGTTTTAAAACAAGCACACGTAATTGAAACCAAACCTCCCCAGTTCACCCAGTCCTTCTCCAGGTCATTGAGACCCTCCTAGTTCTTCACTCTGAACTCTCTCCCCCCCCCCCCCCATTTCACCAAAATTTCCCAGCAAACTAATATTAAACAATAAACGAGTCTGATATCAATTGTACAAGATAATTAGCAGGTGTAAAATTACGTGACTAAGTTGCCAAATGTACATGCTCAAGTCTTATAAAATAGCAACTTCTTGGCTCTGCCCGAGAATGCATCTAGACTACCTTTTTTTAGTGCGTAAATGTGCACTCGAGATCAAAAATACATGCATACTAACTTATGAAGTTTATAAAATAGTGTATACTCGACAATGCACTACCTACGTGCATGTATACTAATTTTATGTGCCTAAATGTTTTGAAAATTCACCTCGTTTGTGTTTGGTTCATACTAAACTTCCTTTCCCTTTCATGCAACCCTTGTGTGTTTTTTTATTCTCTCCTGTGAATTCTTATTTCTAGAACAAAAGCCAATAAAACATGTTCTAACACACAGATAAGTAGTGGTTATCCTCTCCCACATTCTCCCAGCAAACAATATCCATCCTTATCTTCACATGAACCAAAAATGTGAAACAATACGAAGGTCACTAATGGTACTGTAGATCATACTGCAATGCAACTGAATGAAATGGGGGATAGGCATTCATCAGAAATATCTGACGGTAATGTAAAAATGTCCTCTCTAGGGCACCTGCTAACATCTGACAAGGCGTTGTTTTAAAAGCTTGTTGAGAAACATTTTAACATATCCGATGATGGATATTCTGTTGAGTGTCTCCAGGTTTCGGTGCATACTTCCAGATGACACTGTAAACTTCCTTTCTCCAGTTCCAGTTAGATCTGAAGAGGAGGTCCATGAGATCGCAAAAGCTCATGTACCTACCTTGGGTTTTACTTTGATCTTTTGAAAGGTATAAATATAAGAATGCAAGAGAGGCCAAACAAGTGTCAATCATTCTCTCGGCAGTGAAGCGAGTTCACCCCAGCATAGTCTGATTTTCCCGTGGCGTTTCTATGCTGGTGAGAGAGAGAACATTTGGCAGATCGCTGCTAAGGAAAAAAAAGCTATTTCTTTTCATTTTTACTCATTGAAGATATGTTTGAGGCATTTTCACCTGCAAGCTTGCCAGAAAGTGCTGTTTGAACCGGGGGATTTAAGGGCACACAAAGGATAAAGCACATAGAAGAATAGCGCGTGAAGAATTTGTTCTGACGTTGCTTATTTTGCACAATATATTTTTGTTTGCAGACTTCTTCAGTCTGCCAAGCTGCTCCTTTTTTTCCCATGATAATGTGCTATAGATTAGTAGTGATGGGGCATTGCGTTGTCTTCTGGCAGCCTTGTGTTAGCTTTGAACCTGGAGGAAGAATAAAGAGAGATAGGGGAGCAGTTCATTATCCATCAGATCTCCAGTTGACCACACTTTGAGGCAATTAAGTAAAAGATGGTTTCTGTTTTATTCCTTTCCCAGGTTTTTCTCCCCCTTCCATAAACTTTCCCTCCCCCCTCCCCGCCTTACTCCCTTCCTTCTCTCCCCCTTTCTCCTCTCCCTCTTTCAACTTCCCCCTGTTTTTCTTGCTCGTTTCCTCCTGTTTTTTATGCTGAATGTTTGACCTTTAAACATTACTTTCTATGACAGTAACTTTTCAGCAGACGAGCGGGCAGGCATGCGTGCACGTTCATCGACTCCTGCCCAGGGACGCTGTCATTTTAGGACATATGCACGTGTGTGCATGTTATAAAACAAGCAGCATGTGTGCGCGCACTTTTAAGTGGACGCACGCCTATGTGCACAAATGTTGATTCTACTGCATAAGTGGTGGGGTGGGATTTTAATAGACATGCACGCTGACTGCAGGACCAGCTTTCCCAGTTCATTTCCACTTTGCTCAGGTAAGGGATACGACTTCCAAACCCACCTAGTTTAATAGCCTCTCTTCTCCCCTGTTTTAGCCCTGACCTTTAAAACCCCGCTGATCTACCTAGAATTGTTTGTTTAACAACTTACATGTCATCCGTAGCAGAATTAAAGTTATGCTGCAGGGGACCCCAGAAAGTACGTTTGCACGTGTATTTATGGGATAATTCCGCAGACCACCCTCCCCCCCCCCCCCCACACACACACACACTCTTTGGAACCTTTCACTTGTGCGCAGAGTCGCAGCTATGCACATACTCGGGCGGCTTTTAAAATCCACTCAGCATCTGCCGGCCCAACTTGTGTGAGTATCTCTCGGTTTTTGGCATGCGCCAGGCTTTTAAAATTCACCTATATATATCTTTATCTTCTTGTATTATGTGTTTTAAATATTTTAAAATTAGAGCTTGGGACCATTTTACAATCATCCCTTTTTTATTTTCTATTTTCATTTGGCATCTGTTGAATGTGTTTTTTATTAACTATTTTATTATATATATTTTTTACAGCTGCTGTTTTGATTTAGTATCCCTTAAATATTAGCATCTCGGGAGAAGGTTTTCATGGGATGGACTGAACCAAATCATGGTGAACCTAGAAGATGTGGTAGACTTGATTGACAAACTGAAGAGTAGTAAATCACCTGGACCGGATGGTATACACCCCAGAGTTCTGAAGGAACTAAAAAATGAAATTTCAGACCTAGTAGTAAAAATTTGTAACCTATCATTAAAATCATCCATTGTACCTGAAGACTGGAGGATAGCAAATGTAACCCAAATATTTAAAAAGGGCTCCAGGGGAGATCCGGAAAATTACAGACCGGTTAGCCTGACTTCAGTGCCAGGAAAAATAGTGGAAAGTGTTCTAAACATCAAAATCACAGAACATATAGAAAGACATGGTTTAATGGAACAAAGTCAGCATGGCTTCATCTAAGGTAAGTCTTGCCTCACAAATCTGCTTCACTTTTTTGAAGGAGTTAATAAACATGTGGATAAAAGTGAACCGGTAGATGTAGTGTACTTGGATTTTTAGAAGTCATTTGACAAAGTTCCACATGAGAGGCTTCTAGGAAAAGTAAAAAGTCATGGGATAGGAGGTGATGTCCTTTTGTGGATTACAAACTGGCTAAAAGACAACAGAGAGTAGGATTAAATGGACAAATTTCTCAGTGGAAGGGAGTGGGCAGTAGAGTGCCTCAGGGATCTGTATTGGGACCCTTACTTTTCAATATATTTATAAATAATCTGGAAAGGAATACGACGAGTGAGATAATCAAATTTGCAGATAATACAAAATTGTTCAGAGTAGTTAAATCACAAGCAGATTGTGATAAATTGCAGGAAGACCTTGTGAGACTGGAAAATTGGGCATAAAAATGGCAGATGAAATTTAATGTGGATAAGTGCAAGGTGATGCATATTGGGAAAAATAACCCATGCTATAGTTACACAATGTTAGGTTCCATATTAGGTGCTACAACCCAAGAAAGAGATCTAGGCGTCATAGTGGATAACACATTGAAATTGTCGGTTCAGTGTGCTGTGGCAGTCAAAAAAGTAAACAGAATGTTGGTAATTATGAGAAAGGGAATGGTGAATAAAACGGAAAATGTCATAATGCCTCTATATTGCTCCATGGTGAGACCGCACCTTGAATACTGTGTACAATTCTGGTCGCCGCATCTCAAAAAAGATATAATTGCGATGGAGAAGGTACAGAGAAGGGCTACCAAAATGATAAGGGAAATGGAACAGCTCCCCTATGAGGAAAGACTAAAGAGGTTAGGACTTTTCAGCTTGGAGAAGAGACGACTGAGGGGGAATATGATAGAGGTGTTTAAAATCATGAGAGGTCTAGAACGGGTAGATGTGAATCGGTTATTTACTCTTTCGGATAATAGAAAGACTAGTGGGCACTCCATGAAGTTAGTGTGTGGCACATTTAAAACTAATCGGAGAAAGTTCTTTTTCACTCAATGCACAATTAAACTCTGGTATTTGTTGCCAGAGGATGTGGTTAGTGCAGTTAGTATAGCTGTGTTTAAAAAAGAATTTGATAAGTTCTTGGAGGAGAAGTCCATTACCTGCTATTAATTGAGTTGACTTAGAAAATAACCACTGATATTACTAGCAACGGTAACATGGAATAGTTTTTGGGCACTTGCCAGGTTCTTATGGCCTGGATTGGCCACTGTTTGAAACAGGATGCTGGGCTTGATGGACCCTTGGTCTGACCCAGTATGGCATGTTCTTATGTTGTTATGGTCTCCTGCTCCTGTTACTGCAGGAATTGCTTCTTTTAATTAAGTAAGGTCCTCATTCATCCTTCTATTATTTATATTTAGTTTTTAATTATTTCATGATATATATTTAAATATGTATGTTTTTTCCAGTATTATTAACAGTTCGGTCTATAAACGTGTTGTATAAGATTATTGTATGGAATTTGTTTATATAAAGAAATTTATTGTAATAAATACTGTAATACTAGTTTGCTTTATTTGCACCAGATTGTTATTGTTTTGCATCAAATGTAATTTCTTGTTTAGTATTTGTGTTACTTTGATTTTGTATTGAATCTAGTTTGTGAAATCCAGTACCTTAATATGCTTTCTCTTTTCCACACATCATTCTTTCTATTTCAGTTCTTTTAAAAGGTATTTCACCTGCAATGACTTTTATTTTTCTCAGGACCAATGTGACCTATTAAAACATTGCACTACTAAATGTCATTATCAAAGCTGGGAATGCTTCTAAGTTATGAATGAATTAAAGTTAAGTGTGCAGTTCTTAAGTATGCAAAGAGCCACCTGATTGTCAAACATGGGAACCTATACAAATTGGGTGTGAATATTGGTTTAGGTTGTGAAATAAGATCAGAGCTAAATTGTTTGGCTTATGGGGGGAAAATAAAAAATGTGCTTTTTTGAAAAAATATTGAGGTTGAATAATTGGTCAGAGATGGTGTAGGGCTGATTGAGTAAGAGCTGGTATTAGCGTAGCGGGGCCCTGAGCTGGATCGAGAGCTCTGGCTTGGGATCTGGGTGAAAGTTAGGGTTGGGGGCTGGTGGGGACACTGAGGGTGCTGTTTGTAATCCTGGAATATTGGTTATTTTGGGATGCTGATTATCACAGGGGTTCATCCTCTTTTGTGTTTGTATTTTTATTGTCTCTGTAGCATGCCATACACTTCTTTGCTGACAAGTCTGCCTAGAAAATGCTGAAATAAACAAATATACCATGCATAACTTTACCTATTGCAAAACGGAGTGTAAAGTCATGCATATGAGCAATGTGATATTTCTGTGCATACATTTTGAAAATGTAATTCAAGCATATACATTCCTAACACTCACAAAACACCAGTTTTCAGTGCCAAAGTTAGGTGCATTTTTTATTTATTAAATTGTATTTGATATTCTAGTTATTCCTTGCAAACTCACAAGGCAGATTACAAAGAAAGATGTGAACTGCAATTCTTATGTTGGGGAGGACTTGAAGGAACATATATATGGACAGAGAAGGAGCATACAAACCGGGAACTGAAGAATGCAAAACTGTACAGATAGCAACAGATTTTGTCGATTGATTTTTTTCATACAGAGAAGGATACCTCGCAATAAGCTAAGCAAACACTGCACATAATACGTTATGATCTTCCGCAAACATTTCTCAGAGGCTGAAAATCCAGATAAGCAAGCACATACTGGCAACTTGCTCGCATAACTCCTGACAGGGAGGATAACTTTCAAACAACTACGCGTATATATGCGTGCTTATGGCTGCGTGTTGCTCCATGATAGTATTTTATAACCTGTGTGCATCATAGAAAATCCGCGTACCTTTACCTGAGAACATACATGCATATGTATGCTTACATGTTAATAAATGCACTGCATGGAACACAACTATCTCAATGCATTGAATGCATGCATTTTTCCCACCTATTTTAAAATTACACACAGGGATATTTTATGCACAAATAGAAGGTAGAACTTACATAACACCCAATTTTTCTGTGTAAATTGGCCTATTTTAAAACATGCACACATTTGACAGATATTTGTAATGTAACCTGCTCTGACAGATTTGCTTATGGTGCAGTATATAAAGTTTTTAATAAATAAAATAAAATAAATAATTGAAATTAACCAATATACCAATTAGTCCTCCAGTTCACTCAGTCCTTCTCTAGGTCATCGAGCCTTTCCTGGCTCTTCAGCCTGAACTCCCCCCAGGTTTACCTAGACCTCCCACCCAGCCAATACGATATATTTATTAATTTATTTGTTTGAGATAGATATATATATATATATATATATATATATATATATATATATATATTCTGATTTTTGGCACTTCAGAGCAGATCTGGTACTGTAGGTATTTCCATATCCCCAGAGGGCTCACAATCTAAGGAGATTATTTACTAAAGTTTTTCCCCCTTTCATTGTCTATGGGAAAATGCTGAGTAAATATGGCCCTAAGGCCTAGATTTATCAAAATACTATAAATATAGCGAAAATAGTCCCCGCGATAAAAAGGGGGTGTGGTTAAGCTAATTTCCCTGCTCCCGCATCACATAAGTAATTTCCACAAGGTGTGATACATTTATCGCACCTGTGCTAATTTTTTGCTTCATGCGCTGATCAATGCACCGCAGAGTGTGTTACTGGAAAAAGGGAGAGAGAGAGAGAGAGAGTGAGAAAGCAACTCTGTGAAAAAAATATGTTAATCAGTAGAACTAGAGGTGATGAACTGAAACTCCAGGGAGGACGACTCAGAACCAACATCAGGAAATATTTCTTTATGGAGAGGGTGGTGGATGCCTGGAATGCACTTCCGGAGAAGGTGGTGAAGAAAAAAATGGTGAAAGACTTCAAAGGGGCATGGGATAAACACTGTGGATCCCTAAAGGCTAGAGGATGGAAACGAGGAAAAGAGCACACGGGGGTAATTTGCTGGTGTGGCAGTTTCTACCAGTAACCAAGAAGCCTTTATACTGTTGATGCAACTCACTATTGCTCTCTGCTTTAATGGCAGGGGGAAAAAAGGAAACGGGGAATTTAGTTTCAGACAGCAACCAACAAGAACATGAATTCTATGGTGTGAGAAAACAAATAAGCATGGGGGTTACTTGTTGATGCTGCTATTACTACCCTTAGGGGCGGATTTTAAATGCCCTGCACGCGTAAATCCGGCCGGATTTACGCGCGCAGGGCCCTCGCACACTGGCGCGCCTATTTTGCATAGGCCGCCGGCACGTGCAGAGCCCTGGGACGCGCGTAAGTCCCGGGGCTTCATAAAAGGGGTGGGGAGGGGGCGGGGAGGGGGCGTGTCGGGGGCATACCCGAAATGATGCGGCATTTCGGGGGTGGGCCCGGGGGCGTGGCGCCGGCCTGGGGGCATGGTCGAGGCCTCTGGACCAGCCCCCGGGTCGGGTGATGGCGTGCCAGCAGCCCGCTGGCGCGCGCAGATTTACGTCTGCTTTTAGCAGGCGTAAATCTGCCAACAAAGGTAAGGGGGGGGGGTTTAGATAGGGCCGGGGGGATGGGTTAGGTGGGGGAAGGGAGGGGAAGGTGGGGGGAGGGCAAAGGAAGAGACGACTGAGGGGGGATATGATAGAGGTGTTTAAAATCATGAGAGGTCTAGAACGGGTAGATGTGAATCGGTTATTTACTCTTTCGGATAATAGAAAGACTAGGGGGCACTCCATGAAGTTAGCATGGGGCACATTTAAAACTAATCGGAGAAAGTTCTTTTTTACTCAACGCACAATTAAACTCTGGAATTTGTTGCCAGAGGATGTGGTTAGTGCAGTTAGTATAGCTGTGTTTAAAAAAGGATTGGATAAGTTCTTGGAGGAGAAGTCCATTACCTGCTATTAAGTTCACTTAGAGAATAGCCACTGCCATTAGCAATGGTTACATGGAATAGACTTAGTGTTTGGGTACTTGCCAGGTTCTTATGGCCTGGATTGGCCACTGTTGGAAACAGGATGCTGGGCTTGATGAACCTTGGTCTGACCCAGTATGGCATTTTCTTATGTTCTTATGGTAATATGGTTTTAAAGTTAAGTCTGATTTAAGACATACTTATACAATTTAGCAGATAAAGATTGAAATAAATTAATGTAAAATCAAGTTTATTGAGTGAGCAAGAAATAGATACCTTGTCTAACATAGTCTTTGTTCTAGTGACACAGACCCCAGCCCATTGTCTGGCTTTCCCCTCACTTCATCACCACCACCAGGGATCCTCTGTGCTTATATCCCTTGCTTTTCAGATTTCATTACCACTTCTGATGGCAGCTAGACTAGTATTTTATCCAAGACGGCAGATGGCGCCACCTACAGCTGTATGTAAGCCGTTTATCTCTGCGCAGTCTCCGCACGAAGGCCACGTCACGCATCCACCATCTGTCTGGTGAAGAAATATTTTATAATATTGCTCCTCGGTCTAACCCCTGGAGCTTCATACTATTATCTCTTGTTCTAGAGCTCTTTTTCTCTGGAAAGAGGTTTTGCGTCTGGTGGTGCTGATTTATACCTTCGATGTGTCTGAACATAGAACATTACTGGAATGTCGATGGAGGTCCTGCCTCCTTCATGCCTCTGAATAGCTTTATTCAAGCCATGAAAAATATCTTAATTTTTAGCCCCACTTAATATCACAGAGACAGGGTTTTTTGTTTTTTTTCACAATAGTTGGTATTCGAGAAAACTGGAATATCTGCTGCTATTCATTCAAGGGAGGTTAAAAACAGAGAAGTTCATCACCCCGTGTGGGGGTTTGAAACATCTTCTGGTTCATAATCTCTCCTGTTTTTTGTTTCTTTATGCTCACACAGTAATTGTTCTCCTTTATATGCCACAAACTGTAGGTGCACATCTGCGTAGGCCATCAGATTATGCAGACCTATACCAACTTAAAAAAAGGAACGGTAACTTTCAAACCGGCACGCAGGGACGCGGCTGTTTTATAACTCGCGCCTGCCTGCGCGCCTGGCCACGCGCACATGTGCACCGCACTTTAAGCGGGCGCGCGGATGTGCATGCAAACGCCGCTTCTGCCGTGTACATCGGGAGATTTTAGAAGGGGGCGCTCGTCCACGCTATCCCCAGCTTCACCACTTCGTCCCCAGTTCACCCTGTTAAGGAAAGGCTCTTCCAAACCTCCCTGGTTTAAGAGCCTTCACTCCCCCCCCACAGTTACCCCTCACCCTTAAAACCAAGCAGATCCGCTTATTTCTTTATTTTTTAACTCACACGTCATCCATAGCAGAAGTAAAGTTACGGGGCAGGGAGGCCCGGCGCGTGCCTGATCGCGTGTTTACGCGCACAGCTCAGGCTCACGCCCCAAAATGCCCCTGGCCCTCCCAGACGCGGCCCCCACCTCACCCCTTTCTGAAAACGTCCAAGATGGGTGCAGTCCGGGAGATACAGGCAGCTTTTAAAATCCACTCGGCGGGCAAGGCCTATTCGCGCATCCCCTCATTAACGTGCGAGTCAGGCTTTTCAAATGCACCCTAAGATCTTTGAAATATTTTTGAGACTTTGTAGGCCGTAATCTCTTCTGAGGAAAACGGATGCTGAACTACCTGATCTTTCCAAAGGCAGTAACTTTCAAAGCGGTGTGCGGGCGGACATGTGCCCGTATTCGTGTGCCCGTGCCCAGGGACATGGCTATTTCATAAAATACGAGCATATAAAATAGCCTGGCCGTGTGCAGCCAGGCACTAAAACCAGTTTGTTCCCCCATTTAAGAGATAGGTCTTCTTTTATATTCTGCTTTTCACACTTTTTTCAGCGCTTCAAAGTGGATTACATTTAGGTACTGGAGGTATTTCCCTATCCCCATGGCTTACAGTCTAAGGCCTGGATTTTCTAAATTCACAGAATTTAGAAAACCCAGCGGTAACGGGGGGGGGAGGTGGGCCTGTGAAAGCCGGCAGCCATCGCACCACCCCCGGTGCAATCGCTGCTGGCTTTCGCAAACCAATAGCACCACCGTGAAAGGTGATGCTATTGGCCACATTACAGACGGCAATAAGGCTCCTTACCTTTTTGCCATCAGCGATGTCTTTGAGGCATCCGCCCCAACTCTTCCCCTACTGGTGCAGATGCTGCCCAGGACCCCCTAAGTCTGTACCTGAGGCAATGGAGGGTAAAGTGACTTGGCCAAGGTCACAAGGAGCAGGAGTGGGACTTGAACTCTGGTCTCCTGGTTCCTAGCCTGCTGCTCTAGCCACCAGGCTACTCTTCTACTACCCTTCCTGCCCCCTGTGGCCCTGACCCTTCAAACCCCACTGATATGACCATTTTTCTTAATTTTCTAACTTACACGCCATCCATAGCAGACGTACAGTTACGCGGTAGGGGACCTTGGCGTGTACTGGATCAGGTTAAGTATTTACACACACATTTCTGGGTCAAGTGTCGAAACGTCCACGTGCCTCACTTAGACCACATCCCCTCCCCGCCCCGTTCTGAGACTTCCCGAGATCCGTGCGCAGCGGCATTTACGTGGGCATCCGGGCGGCCTGTAAAATCCACCGGGTGCACGCCAGCCCGACATACTCTGGCATCCCCGAATTAATGGGCGCGATGGACTTTTTAAAACTCACCTTGAACTGGTGGCGCGGCTCCTCCAAAGAAGGGAAACCGCCAGATAGCAAAATAGTGCCACGTCCTAAGGCAGGGGGACTCTGTGGGTACGATGAGAGTAATAGAGCTGCAATGTCTAAATCTTACCTTCTAAACAGATTTTACTCAATTACAGCGTCAGAGCTGGAACTGGAGCTCATCATGCCATGTCTCAGTCTCGGTGATGAATTCTTACTGCTAACTAAATTGTATTTCTAGCTGCCATTCCGAGCTTGACTAAAGCCTCGAAAAACGCCCAACACTTTTATCTGAGGGCTTCCATTCTCCCCATGGCACTCCCTACTGTATGAGTCTTCGATGAGATAGTTTCCAAGCTCTTTTTCCCAGATCACTCCATCACATTCATGTTGTTAAGACTTTACTTTGCCGGTGAGGGCGAAAGCTGGTGTGTTTAGTTGTAAGGAATATCAAGAGCAATCCTACGGCGAAGGACGAGGCAGTGATACATTTCTGTATTGTTTGAGATGATAAGAGGTCCGGGTGGCTCTGCAATATACACACAATTCATCACTGAAGGCCTCCCAGGAGATTTTTTTTTTCCCAGCCTCAGCATTTCCATCACTGTTGCCTGGATGCCGTCTTATTTCCGTCCTTCATGTCAATTCACCTTTTCAGTGCCACTGACTGACGACTCAGGCGCTGCCCACGTGGCTCCCTGTGCTCTTCATCTCCTGAAATCAAGACTTTTTCCTGTCATTTTATTTTATAGTCCATTTTTCCTTAGGAATGCTATTTCATGCACTGCTAATTTCTTTTAATAACTTCCAGCCCGAGTTCATATCTACTGAATAATTGGGGAAACAGCATTGAAATAGAGTTGCAATTGCGCATTTATCTTCGGCTGGGCAACAGCTTCAGAAAGCTCAAAGTAAGTCTTGAATAGCAATTTACTTGCCCATAGGAATAAGCAGAGACTGCATATGAAAATATTCTCTAGCGTGTTATGAGTTTAATGAGATTTTTATAGGATATTAAAAATAGCCAAGACTCCAGCTTGAAGGTTTAACTATGATCTATTATCACCTCGCTTCCTGTTTTCTTTCCTTTCTGCCGTTCTATTTTTTTTTATATTCTCCTCTTCATGTCCCTTTCTCTCATTTGATCCTTTAGGGTGTGAGATCATTATTAGCAGATTTCAAACAGAAACAATTAAGAAGGTACTGGGGGTCAATATTCAAAGACTTTGCGTACGCGACTTCTCCGGTTTTGCGCATAAAAGCCGCGTGTTGAAAATTTTACCCTGCCCACCACCATAAATATATTAGCGCGTGACTTTTTGTGCACGCAGACATTTTTCAGAAAAAAAGGGAGCGCCAGTGGAGGCATTCTCCGGAATGGGCCTAAACGTTAGCCAGTAACCCTACAGATTGAGGTTTTAAAAGCTCAGCGCATGAATACGTTGGGCTCATGCACACTGAGAATCGCACGTATCTCCCGTAGCACACAAAGGGGGCAAGGAATGGGCGTGGTCTGCTCTGGGCATGGGCCTTTCGGGGTGTGAACCTGAGATGTGCGCGTAACTACTTACGCCGGGGTCCCCGGCAGCGTAACTTTACTTCGGCTATGGAGGCAGCGTAAGTTTAAATTTCAAGAAAACTAGGCAGCTCGGCGGGGTTTTAAGGGTAGGGGCTAACTGGGGAGAGTGAAGGCTATTAAACTAGGGGAGTCTGGAGGACCTCTCTCTTGAGTTGGTGAACTGGAACGAACTGGAAAAACTGGGAACAGCGTTGGCACATGACCCTTTTAAAATCCCCTGATATATGCAGAAAATGTGGGATTTCCTCGCACATTTGCAAGCCCACTTAAAATTTGACGCGGGTGTGCACGCAGCCAGTCTATTTTATAACATGTGTGCATAAGCATAAAATGGCCACGTCCCTGGGCATGGCCTGACATATGCGCACAAATGTGTGCACGGGTGCCGGTTTGAAATTTACCGATCCCTGAGTGCTCTCCAGCTAAAGTTATGCACATACGTCTGTTGGTCAGAAATATATGAGTCCTAAATGTACCTGGACAAAGTTACATGTGTAACTTTATCTGAGTATACTTATTTAGTGGCATACTTGTGCACATAAGTTCCATAGAATAAGGAGTTGACTTAGAAAATAGCCCATGCTATTACTAACAACAGTAACATGGAATAGACTTAGTTTTTGGGTACTTGCCTGGTTCTTATGGCCTGGATTGGCCACTGTTGGAAACAGGATGCTGGGCTTGATGGACCCTTGCTCTGACCCAGTATGGCAGCTTCTTATGCTCTTATGAGTGTTTTGATAAACCTGTGACTGGAAGGAGTTTTTTATGTAACCTAGAAGGGAAAAACATAAAGATCTACTCCATGATGAGTGGGTGAGTCATGTGAAAGAGAAAATGTTGTACTCTGATGGAGGCATCTTTGTATAAATGGATGATTAATAATACAGGTCAATATTCAAAGCCATTGTTCAGTTAACTGGGAAGCTTTACATCTAAATGGCAAGTTCTGCAATATTGAGCCACTTGTCTGGCTAAATGTTAGCTGGATAAGTCATTATCCAGATAAATAATAAAAAGAGGCATTCTGGGGATGTTCCGGGAAGTGCCAAAGCTAACCGCTTAACTTAGACGAATTTCAGTTCTCTCTGGCTAAGTCAGCCAGATAACTTTAGTCCTGCTTCATAGCCAGCTGAAAGTTTTCCAGCCTTGTGTGGCCAGATAACCTGCCACGTCATCAAATACCTTCAAAAGGTACCCGGCTAAGCAGCGCTCTGTATAAAAGAAAAAAAAACCCCAAACCCAAAAGTCAATCACAGGTCTCCCAGCCCGTTCCATCCCACCCTCCAGGAATTACAAACCCCGTCTGGCAAGGACCTCCCCTTCCAACCACTCCAAATGTGAAAAAGAAATCATCCAGCCCTTCCCTCTCCCTCGCTGAGTGGAGACCCGAGCCGTCGCCCTGGTTTGAAAGCCGGGAAATCACGGCACATTGCAATCCTGGCCGAGGGAGCTTCCAGCCTTCCTTCAGGCAGCGCACGCTATTGCTCGTACATTGCGCTGTGAAGGAGCGTTTCACGTGACATCGTGACATCGCATGTTTCCGGGGTTAATAATGGGCGTCTCTTCTGTCCCTGATCGCTCACTGCGAGGTCAGGTTCCAAGGTCATCTGTCTAGCTGAGGAAGGACGTGTCCAGCTTGACCAGAGCCTTCGAAAGTCCTCCCTGCTGCTCGGTGCCCAGCGCAACAGATTTAGGGAGGGTCCAGAGGTGGGGTTAGGTCAGGGGAAGAAATCTAGGCACTGGCGTAATCCGGCTAGCCGAGCCTCCCCCTGAATGAAAAAAAAAACAAATGTCCCCCAATAAGTGACCTCTCTCCCAACTCCAGAAACCTCTTCCTCCCTCTTCCTGTACTTATTTAAAACCAAAAGCAGCTCCCGCCCGTGGCTTTCCCCCAAGTCCTGCCCCGCCCACAGGTTTAAACCAAAATGAAGCACCCACTCCTGTCAATGGCTGACTGAGCTCCCCTCCTTCCCCTAAATCCAAAATTACCGCCCTCCCTTCTGAAGTCCCAGGGACTCTGCAAACCCCGGAGAGTGGACGGGAGGCGAGAGCGAGTCCTGCCGCTCGCCCGCCCCCAGGCCAGGGGTTAGGGATCCCCGGAGGGCGCGGCCTTGCAACTGGCGGGATGGCTACTCTGGAGTTTGGGGGAGGGGGGTTTCTAAATCGGAGGGCAGGTCAGGGCAAGAGACAAAGCTGTGACGGGGGTGGGGGGGGGAGAACCCTTCTACATTATCTTTTGAACCGGTGCAGCAAGGGATGGAGGGGTTGCTGGTTTTTTGTTTGTTTATTTTTTTATTTAAAGAGGACTTAAGCCACTTAATGGCTGACTTTTGGGACTAACTGACAAGTGTAGGCAGCCGCACTAAACTGACTCGATCAAATTCTGAACGGCCAGATGGAGGCAAATATTTAGCTGAAAACCTAGCCAGGTAGGGGTCAGCTGAATAGTTTCCTAAAGCTAAGGAGCTAAAATTAGCCCCTTATCTTACCCCCTAAGCAGGTTTTTCAATAGCCACTCTATCTACAAGGGTATTGCAAATAGTGGATATCAGATTGAGTGACCAATTAATTTATTTAATTGAAATGTGATATTCGTTGAAAGCCTAGGAGTGCAATCATAAACCAAGCATAATAAAATCAGCATTCTAACACAAATGTATTCCTCGACCAGAACATTTATATGAATTTATGGCATGTCATTCATTAGAATTATTTTGTATATACTTGTGTTCTGTCCCCAGCAGTGAGTACACGTTTGTATCTGTATATATTGTAGTTTAACTGTGTTTAGTGCAGTCCTTCTGAGGATTCTTAATACTGAAACACTTTTTGTAACCCATGATAAAAGTCTGTGAGCCTTTGCCTTTAAGAGGAGCCTTTGCCCTTAAGAGAAGCTCCCCTCCCCCCTCCACTTTCTCTCACTATCGAAAGAGCTTGAATGCCCCTCAATCTATCTTGAGTCTTCCTAGGTGCCTTATAGGCTCAAGGGACTGCCCTTCATGCTCCCCCTGTGTCACATGGTTCTAAGGCTCGCTGCCATTGGACCTTGCTCCCTTGCCCCCAGCTTGTGGAGGCATTTCCTTTATTTATTTATTTATTTATTTATCTATTTGTTTATTTACTTTTTTATTTATTTAACAGTTTTCCTATACCGACATTAAAATACACATCATATCGGTTTACATTTTAACATAAAAAAGGTGGAAAATTACAATATACAGGGAATGGGGGAACGGGGCAACTGATAAATACGAAAGGAAGCACAGAGAGGTGAAATTTAGCAAAATGAAAAATGAAAACTGAAAACTTTAGCAAACAGCTCTCAACGAGAGTTCAGTTCTCCCCTTGCCTGCTTCTGAGCCAGCAGCACTCTGTAAAACTCCCTGAAACGATTGGGTTTTTTACCTTCTCCCTTACTGCCTTCGTCTGAAGACTAAATCAGCCTCATATCCCTCAAGCTTCTTACCTCTACCATAAACTAACTTCTGCAACACAAGAGACCTCCTTCTCCCTCCTGCTACCCTGTCTCCAGTTACCAAAGATCTTTGCCTAGGAGCGCACGTTTGAAATGCAACAATTGTAAGTAGAATTTACCTGTACAATAAATAATTTCAAACTTAAAGAATCTTTGTCTTGAGGACTGATTGGAGAGAAAGTTTAACTGCCTGAATAGGAAAAAGCACAGATGTTTACCTGATTCAGAACAACTTGCCTCTAAGCCAATGTTTTTCTACTAAAATAAGTCTTATTATTCTGTACGGTTCAGAACAAGTGATTACAATAGCTAATATATTGGAGGTTAACTCTTTGGTTCAGGAAGCAGGCTAAAACCATACAGCGCTAGATCAGAACCTGCAGGTTACAGGAGTTCTGAAAAATAATCTCAGATGAATTAAGCAGTTTCTTATTTATTCTGAATGCAATTTTTTTTAATGTTCTCTGATCCCATCCAGATTGTGAACAAAATGCATGAGATGCAGGCCTAGATTTGCCAATAGGCACACTAGGTCTTTGCCTAAGGCGGCAAAAATCTTCAGCTGGCCTGCTGCCCACCTCAGATATGGTGCCACCCAGCTGCGCTGAATCTCACTTAGCAGAAAACAGCTTTCTGCTTCCTGCTCCAGCTCCTCTCCTGTCAGTGCAGAGAAATGGAGTGGACGGGTGACGCTGGAAGAGACAGAGCAAAGAAACGCTCTCTACTCTCTGTTCCAGCCCTTTCTCTTCTGCTCGTGCAGGGAGCAAGGGAAGAGAAGTAAGGCCAGAGCACACAGTTGGGAACAAAGGAAAAAAACACTCTGCTCCCTAATCCAGTGCCTCTCCTCCACTCTTTTCAGGGGCATGAAGGGAGAACCCGAGCTCAGAGCAAAGAAGGCTGTGCCTCAGGCCTTCTGCTCTGCTACCCCTTGTCCGGGTGGTGGGCGGACAGTATCAACAGTGCCTAGGGGTGGCAGAATCTTAAATCCTTCACTGATAAGATGTTATCTTTCACTTGAAAACTGGTGGTTACCAATGTCAATGATGCTTTGACCTAGTGAGGCAGATGTATTAAAAGCCAAGGAAAAATTGCAATCAACTCCTTCCTTCCTGTGAAGAATGGATTTATTTTCAGATCCTCAGGAGGGTCAAAGATCAAATTTATTGGAGTCAAAGAAGAAGGATACAGAGGAGGAGGAGGATTTAACAATCCGGCCTTGCTTTTGTGACTTCTAACTTCTGGTTTGTTTTTTTCCCCCAGGTATTCAGAACAGCATCGCTTCCCAGTAAAATACAGCCTACGCAAGCATTTCTAAATACAGAGAAAGGGTTATGGGAGGGCTGTGAGTTACGACAAAGACAGCCAGCAGACATTCAAATGTTTCCCGTTATGGTAGGAAAAAGGGCACAGATATTTTGGAGATTGTGTTACATTGATCCTGTGGAGGTTGCACCGTTCTTTTCCAGATATTTTCTTTCTTCATTTATTTTAGAACTTTTTGGGGTGATTTTCAAAAGGAGCTACGCATGTAAAAGTAGCAATTTTCAAAAGCCCATTGGGATGCACTTAAAGGTGAATTTTCAAAGAGTTGCACGCATAAAAGTTAGCACATAGATGGGCAGATTTTAAAAAAGTACACCTACGCGTACTTTTGTTCGCGCCATCGGTGCAAACAAAAGTACACCGGATTTTAATATCTTTTAAAATCCGGGGTCGGCGCGCGCAAGGCTGTGCAAATTCGGCAGCCTGCGCGTGCTGAGCCGCCGAAATTGGAGCAGCCTCGGAGGGAACTTTCCTTCCACCCCCCTGCATCTTCCCCGCCTTTCTCCTACCTAACCCACCCCCCTGTACGAAGCAAAAGCAGGAAACACACACACAAGTCATGCAGGCGCACGCCGAGCGGATTATAAAAGGACCCTGAGGATGCGCAAATCTCCCGTTGTGCGCACAAGGAGAAAGTTTGCAAAAGGGGTGGGGAGTGGGCGTGGTTTGGACAGGGGCGGCTGAAGGGAATCTGCTGCTGCCTGAGGCGAGGGATGAGATGGCAGCCCCCGTCAAATCATCAAGAGGAGCGAGGGGGGGGGTCGCCTGGTCCTCATGAGGATTTGAAATGCTGCGGAAGGAGGAAAGCAGGGGCCAGAGGTCCCAGAGGAGGGGCAGAGCGTCTGTGATAATTCAGTATTTGTCGGAAGCTGGCGACCCCGCCACTCTTCCAGGAACCCCACCACCTGTCTCCCAGGTTTCCCCAGCATTTGCCTCTGGAGAAGTGGGGGATGGGTGAATGACAGGTGGGTCTGTGTGTGGCAAATTCTCTACCAGCCCACTGTATCAGCCGGCTCACCTTTATCCGCAGGTTTATTTACGCCCTCAAAAAAATGTAGCAGGTTTGTGAGGCAAGACTTCCCTTGGCTAAATCCATGCTGGCTTTGTCCCATTAAACTATGCCTATCTATATGTTCAGCAATTTTGTCCTTTATGATAGGCTCTTCCATGTTACATAGCACAAACGTCAAACTCGCTGGTCTGTAGTTTCCTGGATCACCCCTTGTTCCCTCTTTGCTGGAAAAGTATGCATGAAAATGTTAAAATGAAGGCTATTTTAGCATTGCCAACTGGCTCCAGATTTGCCTGATAGGATTTATCCAGGCCTGGATTTACCCCCGTTGCAAACACGGACTTTATAGTTCTGATTTCCCTATTGTATCCCCTAAGAAAAGCAAAACTACACGTCCCTGCATTCAGTGGGGTAAATCCAGGGCTGGATCAACCATGTGGAGCTAGTTGGCGTATTTTTCCTCCCCTTATTTTCATAAGTTCCTGGGAATGCTTCCTCTCAATGCCACCTAAAATATGCACATTGTGGGAGAATATGTGGCCATTCAGTCACATTGGCTATAGGAGGGAGAGCTGCTTTCTGACAGAAATTATGATTGACAAACCACAAATAAAAAAGTCTCAATAAGAATACCCCTTAAATTATCCGAGGTATTCGTTGTAAACTCTGGTGTCCAGTATACCTTCTATAAGTGATAACCTTCTATAAGTGATAACCACTGAATGGTTATGAGTCTAGTGCAATGGTTCCCAACCCTGTCCTGGTGGACTCCCCAGCCAGTCCAATTATCAGGATATCCACAATGAATATGCATGAGAGAAAATTTGCATGCACTGCCTCCACAACATGCAAATTTTCTCTCATGCATATTCTTTGTGGATACCCTGAAAACCCGACCGGCTGGGGGTCCCCAGGACAGGGTTGGGAACCACTGCTCTAGTGGAAGTTAATACCATTTTAATTTATCTACAGTTTTGTGCTCCCATAATGAAGAGTTCAAAGGTTTAATTTTTTTTATACTTCTTTCTATGTACTTAAAATGTGAAATATCTTTTTCTCTATTATCAAATGACCTTCAACTCTCCACAGTCGATCAGCTCAACTCATATGCTCAAATTAGAGCCCTTCACTAATCTTCAGCAAATGCGGTACGGAATGGTCAAGAATTCCTCAATATGGAGTTGAGCCGTCTGCTCGACACTGGCAGTGTTTCAATGGTGTCCGTCTGCTTCAGGGACCGGAGAGCTGAACACAAGATAGTTAAAAAGGCAGTGAGCAGTCACAGATTTGGTGTTTGTTGATTCCGTCTGTTGTTGTGAGGAAGTTCCTGCAAGACCTCATATATTGTTTTGCCTTAGTACATTACTGTGCAGAGTGCATCTAGTGTCCCCTTTCCCTCTGTTTGGTTTGCCACAGATGTCTGGTGGCGCTATTCCAGTAAGATTAGTAAATTGAAGGCAAACTGTAATGTTTTGGCAGCTGTCATTCGCACCAGGTTGATTTTTTTTTTTTTTTATAGGCAAAGCATTCCCATGCTGGGCAAACATATTCAGCATAGAGTAACATAGAGCAAGCCCGGCAGTCATGTTCATAGCGGAGTGCATTCTCCATTTTGAGTTTTCAAACTCACTGATTATATTAATTTGGGGTATTAACTTTATTTCTCATTTTTTCTGTGTGGATCTTGGAGGTAGGTATGTGGTCTGGGGTCACACCAAGGTATACTAGATTTAAGCAGTCTTATTTAAATTTGGTTGAGGATGATTATTGATAGGGTAGTCGGTCAACTTGGCTAGTGAAGTTACCAAACTGTGCTAGATCAAGGCCAAGTCTCCTGCCTGACCTGCTATTGTTAGGTTGTCAGGGTAAATACATCTGTGTGTGTTATATAAATGTGTTGCTCATTAGTGTTGACATTAAACAAGAGTGGCGCCAATACACTTCATTCTCATCGGTCATACTGATAGTCCTGTGTCATGTCATAGGTCTTCCAAAGCAGTATTCCCTGGTTGACAGTGTTATATACTTCTGAAAGGCCAATGAAAATGATGCCAGTGAAATAGTATTTCTCAAAGTCATCTTTATTTTATTTATTTATTTATTTAGGGTTTTTATATACCGGCATTCGAGAACGCAGTCCCATCATGCTGGTTCACATTAAAACAAGTGTGCATCGTAAACAAAACTAAAACAATGGTGCGGAAAAAGGCAGTTACAAATAACAGGGAGATTAGAACTTGGCAGAGAGAGAAGAGAAAGGACAGGTTATTAATTCAAACATGTAACGACTGTAAAATAATATAAAATTCAAACAAGAAGGTTTGTCATGGTGTATGTGAAGGTAAGGATTGGCGTGGAAGGTAGATCAGTTTGAGTCCGGGAATGCTTGTGTGAATATGGTGGCATGGTGGCTAGCATTTAGCACCTGGTCAGCCCGTAACTTGCCTGCACAATAGCCAGTTTGCTTGGAGAAGAAGGTTTTCTTTTTGTTAAGGGTGCTAATTGATTCTGGATGAGGGAAATGCACATAAACTTTGTAGATGTAGCAAAACAAATAAATTATCCCAGATGGCCTTAACTAGTTTTAAAGTCCAACGGTTTGCGTTTCTCTCCAGATCTTGGGTGTATGATCTGCCTCTACACAGAAACTGAACAGTTTCAGGAACCAGTGCCTTGTTGCTGATCCAGTTTTTTAAATCTCTTCAGTACAGATGTCATCATTGCCTGCGGCCTTGAAGTCTTCATATTTTTTATAGCTTTTTCCATTTCTGGGATACGTATAGAATAAGCACAAAGGATCCTTAGATAGAAGAATGAGAGGGTGAAGCCTGAGATCGGCTAGGCACGTCAGTATTGCATCAGGAATGGGCAGAATAGATGGCTCTTGCAGTCCTTACCTGCCATCACTTTTCATTGTCTCCAGGAAACTCTAGAATAGAAATGGATAAAATACTTCAGATTAAATTGGTGGCCCATTCTGCCCCCATAATATGGAGGGTTTGGCATAGAGAAGTCAAGAATTGGAATTTTTGTGTGTCAACCTCTGCTGACATTCAGCTGTTATTCACAAATGTTGACCTCCTTCTCTGCAAGCCGCATCAACATCTGCAAGCCACATCAACATCTGCAAGCCACATCAACATTTTGTAATAGTATAGTTTGTGGAGACCTTTCTGAGGGCAAAGAGGGTCCCCGTGTAGGAAAACAGATCATCATCCAGCTGCCGGAAAGGATCATGAGACCAGGTCAACAGTGACAAAGGGGATGTGAGTTTAGACTTCAATCTTCCCTGTTCTGCTATTTTAACATTTTTCACTCACAGTATTTATTTTTCTCCAATTGAGCTATGATCTATAAATCTATAGACTATAAATGCTATAATTGAAGGAGGAAAAAAAGATACAGAATGAGATAAGGAGATTAGTTTTTTCTTGCTTTATTTGACAAGTTTCACTGAGAAACATGAAGTCCTTGTCTCAGATTTAGCTTATTATGTAACTCCCATTATATATAAAATTGCTTCTGTTGTTAACGGTGTCCTATCTTTCTTTGTAATCTTCAGGAGTCTAGACAGCAACATTTCATAAGGATTATTCCTGCTAAACCTTTTCACAAAGAGTTAAGTGACTTTTATCTATGATGATCCCACGGTTAAAATTACAGTTTTTATCGTTTTCGCATTAAAATAAAAATGCCCCAAAAATATAAAGCAACTTATTTTCTTCCAAGATACAATGTTCCCAGCATTCAAAAACTGCTACAGGCGATGCAGAAGCAAAACTTATTCTATTATAGAAAACAAAGAGAGACAGAAAAGTTCCTGACAGCCTCTGAGCACTTGAAAGTTTGTTTTCCATTCTGATTTTCATAGTGACTCTGACTCCAGCATTGCAGATATAACAGCAGTGCTCTAAGAAGATGAAACCAGTGGTTATGGAAAGACGCTATAAAGAAGCACAATAAAAGTAGAAAACCACTTAGAATAGGGGTAAAAGACAGTAGGACCACTGTGGGGCAGCCCTGGGCCAGGATCTTTGCCGAAGGCTGTAGGCTTGCTGGGATGCTCACAGTTTTCAGGGTGGGGGAGCTGAGGGCGAGGCCCTGGCCGAAGATAAAGCCAGACCTGGAGCCAAAGCCGATGCATGTGCTCCAACAAGGTTACTTAAGTCATCTACGATCCTCTTTGAAAGCCCAATGAGTTTGGGGAAATTCCCCTAAGCGCTGCATGCACAGGACTCATACCTACCAACTCCCCAGCTGCCCTGGAGTGACACAAAATAGACCAAGGATCTAAAATGCCATCATGGTTTGGAATGTGCCACCATTGCCCAAGATGACAACCAGAAGCATCTCCTTTTCCTCCCAGGAATCTGCCAGGCTGAAATCTGGAGGACATTGGCACCTTATCATTCCAACCCTACAAGGACCCTGTAGCACTGAAGTTGCAACAACTGGATGTCACCATCCATAAAGCAGACAGAAAAGAATACTGCAGGGTCAGTAAATGAACTGGTGACTAGAAAGTGGCTGATTTAATGGCTAAAGGCAAGGGTGTGATCGCCTGCAGACTAAGCCCATCAAAAAACAGCTACAGCCTCTTCACTGGATACACTGTGATCTTTCTAGTACCACCACACCTGGCTTGACACTATTGACTCCATGAAAGCAGAGCCTGCAGGAGAGGAAACACACATTGACCTCATAGTATAAACAACCTTGCCGTCCTTGTCCTTGTCCTTGAGACAATTTCAACCTTGTGCCTTGGACAAATTTAAAAACAATTGTCATAGTCATTTACCAAGGCTAAACAGCTTGGTTTCAAATCGCTCTCCTCTGCTCTGCTACAGGAATGTTTGTGCTTCCGTGCCAAGCATGCTTCTATCGGACCAGGCGGAGTCATTCCAAGAGACGTCATTAGGCCCGGGGGAGGGAAATAGCACATGTGCGTTACGTTTTCACAAGTTGCCTTTAACCAGTCAAAAGCATGGGAAATTGCAAAATTCTATTAGGCCTAGATTCACTAATACTGCCGGGCTCTTTGAATCGCGCGATACAGGGGGGTGGAGGGGGGGGGGGGGGAGGGGGATGGGGCGGGCCTGCTTTCGCCATCATAAAAGGTGGCACTATTGGGCGCGAAATTGGCAGCGAAAAGGGTTCTTACCTTTTCACTGTCTGCGATGTCTTCGTGGCGTCCGCCCTGGTGCCGCCCCGACTCCTCCTGTTCTGGTCTTGATGCCGCCCCCCCCCCCCCTTTTAGTGATCACACGCGAAAAGTCCCTTTTCGCGTGCGATCGCTTTGGAAAATGACCCCCTTAGTAAGGGTGAATTTGAAAGGCCTGCTACACGCCCAAATTAGGGGATACACGAATATGTCGTGCACACGCACGCCGAGTGGATGTTAAAGGCCACCTGGATACACGCCTTAATGCCACTTTGCGCACATATCGGAACGTCTCAAAAAGGGGCAGGGTGTGGGCGTGGTCTGGGCCTGGCTTGGATGGTACAGGGGCGTTTTGGGACTCTCGTCAGAAATTTGCACGTAAATATACTCACACGATCTGGTGCGTGCCGAGATCCTCTGCTGCATAACTTTGCTTCTGCTACGGATGGCGTGTAAATCACCCCCAAAACTCACGAGCCATTTCAGGGGGATTAAAAGATCTGGGGTATCTGGGGTGTGTACAGGCTATCAAACTATTGGGGGGGGGGGGGGAGTGATTGGAGGACCAATCTGTTAACTGGGACAACAGGAAACAAACTAGTAAAATAGGCAAATGCATCGGCATCTGTCTCTCTTAAAATCCCCCCTCTTGTTCGTTAGAAGCGGGATTTGCAAGCATAGGCGCACATCCACTTAAAATTCAGCTCACCTGTGAGCGCTGCCAGTCTATTTTATAACTTGCACGCATACACTTGTGCATGTTTTCATACATCTGCATCCCTGGGTGTGGGCGAATGAGCGTGCGCATGCATGCCGATTTTAAAATTCACTGCCTGTGGTTCGTGTAAACGTTAGCGCGAAATTTGATTTTACACATAGTTTATACGCACTGGGGATAGGGATTCCTGGGTCAGAGTTGGGGTGGAGTTCAGACTTATGTGCGTCCTTTTTTATTATTATTATTATTATTATTATTATTATTTGGAAAGTATGCTCATAAATTAGCCCACTTACGTTACATCATATGAAGAGCAGGCACAATTTTCTGGGGATGCCTTTGTGCGTGGTGAAGGGTAATTACCAGAGCATTTTCAAAGCAAACTTATGAGCAGAACTTTGCATTGAAAATGTATCTACACACAGACTTTTCCCCAACCCTCAGTTATAAAATCTCTGCTCATACGGTCTTGTTTCACAATATCTGAGGCAGTTGATGATTCTCTATAGACCCTGTTGAGTGTTACACTCTGCAGTTGGCAATCTATTGCAAATCCTATCCTTATAAAATAGAGATGTACATTTGTTAAAACCAAAGTAGGAAATGACAAAAGAAATTTCCAATTTCATTTTATTTCTTTTTCAAATGAAACAATTGAAAATCTAAAGAGATTTTGTTGGTTTTTATGTTTAGTTTTGTAAACAAAAAACAAAAAAAAAAATGACATCAATAGGGCCTCCCCTCGGGAATAGGATAATAGGATGAGGCCAAAGCAGGGATTGTAGCCCAAGCTTATAGGCCAGAATCCAGGCCTGGTATGTCGATGTCCTCATCTTTCTTCTTTAAAATAAGTGTCCACTGAGGAAGCACTTGAATAAATTAACTCTGACGCCTTCCTCCTCAGCAGAGTGTGCCATTTTGGCACATCAAAATGGCACAGTCCAGGACACTGGGTCCGGTGTCGGGCCTGGGCTGAGGCATTGGGACCAGGCCTCCAAGCCTGGTCTTTGAGTAGGGCCTTGATTGAGTTCGTGACATGCTACCGAAGTCTAGGCCTACGCAAGGCTGAGGCTTTGGCTTGGGCCTCGGCCTTATCTGTGGACCCCCTCCCCCGGACCAGGTAAGTGGGGCCCGTGAAGTATCCTGACCCCGGCATATTTACGGGCGGGAGCGATGGATGGTAGAGATAGGAAGCTTCAGGATGTCCCGTTTCTTTATTTAATTTGGTTTTGGGATGAGTTTTTGTCAATGCTTATTTCATTTTTGTAGACTAAAGAAAATGAAATAAACATCAAACGAAACAAATTTCATGGGAAAAAAACCACACCAATAATGAATTAAAAAACAAAATGACATTTTTTTTTGTAACACATCCCTATTATAAAACTGCACCAGAGCTCGACCGCAGGCCTTTTCACATTTATGTCCTGTATTATGAAACGTATTCCCTGAATATTCATTTGGCTAATGAGCATCTTGTTTGGTTATCTGATCATCTGTGTTAAAATGAAAGATTTTTCTTTTTTAAAAAGACTGATGATTAACTTCTAGTTTTCCTTAATTTTAATCTTAAACTGAAATTTATGTAATTAATGTTGCCTTACTGAATGCCAATATTTAGTTTTTGTCGCAGAATTAATGTGATTATGTATGCTGATTTGCGATTCACACTGATGCTTATCTTGGAAGCTTTTGGAATTAAAAAATACACAAATAAATCTCTTATGCTCGGGAAACAAGTCAAAGCATGCCTTTTTCTGCCTGCAACTTACTGTCAGCAGCACGGAGCATCTGTTTACCTGGCAATATTCTGTGGTCAGTTCAGAGTTTTAGGAGTTATAGATGTACCGCAGCATTTGACTCCCAGTCTGGAGAAAGGATCTGGATATTTGTCAATAGAGTGGATGACCTGCATAGGGAGGAAAGTGACAAGAAATCGGGGAGGATTTGTCAGGTTACCTGTGTGGCATTAAGATATGCAATGGGTTATGTAATTGTAGGAAGGGATTGGGGGTTTATAGAACGAGTGAGGGGGTTGCTGTACATTTTAGGATATTTGAGGGTAAACGTTTGGATAGGGGGTAAGGATATGTAGGGACTTGTAATGATGGTGGTTCTAGTGAAGTACTTTGCATGCTTTTCTGTTTTATATTACTGTTGTTCCTGCATTTTTCCTCCTTTGTATCCCAGAGTACACCTTGGATGAGATAAGAGGTCTATAAATGTAAAGTAGGGATGCTCTCTCGTTTGAAACGACATATCCAATGTTAACGACACTGTCTGTATCATTTCCTATCACTTCTCAAACAAAACAATAAAAACACACTTTTTAAATTTTTATTGTTCATTAACTCGAATTATCTGTTTATAACTATAATAAGTTGAAGTTGGTGTGCTCTGTTTGATTTAGTGTGCTATTTGAGTTAGTGCTCACTAATTTTATTTAGTGCACACGAAAAATAAAACTTGAATTTAAAAATGAAAGTTTATCAAAAAAACTAAGAAAATAAAAATAAACTAAACGAAGCTAAAATAAAACAAAATGACATTTTTTTTTGTCATGCACCCTCAGAAAATAAAATATTTTACCTTTCTGCTACTTATGATTTCTGTAGCGCAACGTGACGTATGCAGCGCTATATAAAAACGTATGTATAAGAGTTAGTCCCTTCTCAGTAGAGCTTACAATCTAATGAAGACAAACAGGGCAAAAGACACTTTGGGGGTCATTTTCTAAAGCTAGCGCATGTGAAAAGGCTAGCTCCGCCTTTAAGCTATTGCATGTGTGCAATAGCTTAAAAGGGGCGGAGTCGGGGCAGTGTCTGCCACGGAAGAGGAGGAGTCGGGGCGGACACCGCGAAGACAGCATGGATGGCGAAAAGGTAAGGAGCCCTTTTCGCTTCCAATTTTGCGCCCAATTGCACCACCTTTTACGATGGCGCTATTGGGTGCGAAAGCCGGCAGCGATCACACCGCAGAGGTGTGATCGCTGCCGGCTATCGCAGGCCTGCACCCCCGCTTCGCCCCCCCCCCGCCCCCTGTACCACGCGATTCACGCCGCCGCGGTACATTAGAAAATCTAGGCCTTTGGGAATTTCATTTACTAGGAAAATGTTTAAAATTAGTAAGGCTGTAAGTAGGATAATCGAGGGGAGGGGGGGGATAGGATTTGAAAGGAGCTTCAAAAAAGATGGGTTTTGTGCACCTACTTTATGCTAATTTTCAAAGAGAAAATACCTGCCTTGATTTTCTTTGAAAATTAGCTTATTTTCTGTACTAAAGTAGAAGCTTCTTACCTTGTAACTATGAATGAACCCGAAGGATGCAGCGGAGTAACGCTTTTCAAAACCGAATGGAAAGTAATACTGAATCAGCTACGATGGAGTAAGGGATGGAGGAAGACAGGACCAACTTTCCTACTTTGGCACCATTAATGGGAGAAGTAATCCACTGGAACTCGGCTTCTGGACTGATTCTCCCTCACGGTGGTATCCTGACATCTGTTTAGGGAGCAGCAGGAATTCAGTGGGAGGAGAGGATTGATATATGGTACCTTACTACATTGTTGGAAGAAAGCAGCCAGTGAGCGCAATCAAAGCCCCCTCCGTTTTTTTTTTTTTCCTGAGAATTAAGGTAAGCTATCAACTGAACAAGCCAAATACTTGTATAGCTTCTTAACCCTTCAAACGTGTGCTCCAAGTGTGTGGAACCTGTGGTATCTCCTGTCTACCTTGGTCCTTGGGGCAGTCGCCAGAGTCAGGAACCATGGCCAACACCCATATCCTACACATCACCTAGAGCAAGCCAGTGAGCTGCATTGCGATCCCAAAGTGTCAACTGTCTGGTCAGTATAAACAGTATAAGCAGCTTCCCTTTGAAGATGTCTTTCCTACCAAATCTTCCAGCCCTGTTCTTCCAGCACACCCAAGATGGTGGCAGCAAGTGGTGAGTTTTTGTGTGTGCCAGGTGGGCTTTCTTGTGAGACTTGCTTTATAGTGGGCCTGTTAGGTCTGCATGCCTATTCCAGGTGAAAAGCTTAGAGGTATGGTTGGTTCATTGGTAAAGATGTTCACGGATTTTTTTTTTTTTTTTTGGGGGGGGTTCATTTCATTTGTTGCTTGTTTCATGTCTCCATCTATGTCAAAGAGAAAAAAAAATACAACAAATGAAAATAAAAATATAAAGAAATTAAAGAAGAAATAAAACTAAAAAAAAAAAAATGTGGATCCCTGCCATCACTAGGAGTTAAAAAAAAATTAGACTCCCGGCCCTTCCCCAATTTGTCTTACGCGCTTTGTGGTTTGAAATTTTTGTTACAGGGCAGGAACAATCCCTGGTTGCTCCTGACCTCTCAGTGAGTCCAATTGCAAACGGTGCGAAAAGGCCGAGCCTGGGCACTATTGCTCATGTATAGCGTTTCTTGAATGACAGAAATGAGCTATGGTAGAAGCTTCAGTCTCACTGGTGGGGCAGGAGCTCCCAGGGATGACTTCTGCTCTATGAAGAATATTTCAAATAGTAAAAGGGTAAGAGGGATCGGGGTTGATCAGTGAGGAGGGAATTTGGAGAGAGGCGAGAGTCAATCTTTTATTATCTTTCTGGCAGTGGAGGCCTTATTTGTTTAAAATGAAACAAACGAAAGATGAATAAAGTTTTGTAAATTTTGGTAGGGATTGGGAGGGTGGGCTAGAATAGATGATGTGGGGGCTTCCAGCTGGAGGCCTATTTTTTTTTTTAAACAAAGTAGAAGGGTTGGAGGCTGAGCGTGGACATGGGAATGCATTTTTTCTTTACTAATACCACCTTTTTGGTAGAAATCTGTCCACTTCCGGGGTAGCATAGGCATGGGGCAGGGGTCTCTGGTAACTCACGGGGTCTGACATTTGGGGGGGGGGGGGAGTTCTCTTGTTTATTGATTTGGAAAATAGTGTGCACTATTTCCAAATAGCATGTACTCTATACAAATAAAAGTGAATTTTCAAAAGTTGCATGCGTAAAATAGCATATACACAAGTATGTGCTATTTTAAAAACCGCATCATACATGCCTAAGTCACTAAGCATTACATTTGACTTCCAAGGAAGTTTGAAAAATAAGGGTTTCAGTTCCAGTCATCTTTACACAAATCTAACATGCATTAGTCACGTTAGACCCATTTCAAGTTCAAGGAATAAATCCAATATACAGACAGTGAACAAATATTCATGGAATTTCCCACCAAGTTCACTGCATACAGTTCAACATGTTTTTCCCCAGCAATCTCTTTTGTAATCTCTGAGGACCAAAGTTTTGTGTTAATGGAGGCATTGACATTGATGCATGTGTCAATCCAATCTGTGCCCCATTAAAATTCACTGTTTTGCATAATTTTACATGCTATCAACTTACAAGTATTTAACATGCAAATGCACATTGAATCTGTGCACTTGAAAACTGTGTCTCAACCTTAACATAAATGTGTTAAATGCACATTCAGTGGTAACACAGGTGCTTAAATGTTCATATCTGCATTAGCACTCCTTAGTAATTAGGTATCTTTAGCTGCACAATCTTTTTCTAAATTATTTAACTTTTTTTTATTTAGAAATATGATACAATCTAGTAGTTAAATACAATTAAGAAATTTACGTAACTTTCCAGAATAGTACAATAACAAAACCCCAGCCCAGTTTGATTGTAAATGATGAACAATAAAAGAAGGGAATTTATTAGAACTAGTGTTCTAGTATCACTCAGCCATTACAGCAAGTTATTGCACTACAAGTATAATCCCATTTATTTATTTATTTATATTACATTTATGAATTGCTTTCCAGCTTTCATAATGAAATCTTTCAAAGTGATGGTTAGAGTTATAAACACATGCAGCTATACAATCATAAAAACAAAAATAATGTAAAATCAAATTATGAGAAATTCTCGCAAGGCCATTGCTGTTATTTCTTCCTTAAGTCAAATTGCCTCGGACTCCATCAACCTGGTTTTCATATTACACTTAAAATGCATCGACTCCAACTCCCTCTACTGGATAATGTACCAGTTTTTAAGATATTATATTTTTGACTTATTATAAAAAAAATATCGGCTTGAGCAAGCTAACTGGGTTCTCATTACAACTGATAAAAACTTCACAGCTGGATCAAGAGACACAAACTCCCACACAGAAAAAGTTGTAATTCAAAAGTTTTTGTGTGTACTTAGCTTAGAATTTATAACAGCTAAAGACTCCTCTTCCACCGGATCTTATCGGAAACCATCAAATATCGAATGTGGCTAATTGTGCAGCCATCCCAACACTATCGAAAATAAAAGTCCATTCGGTCCCACCAGAAGACTGCCTGACACTGACAGCGTTTTGTAAACAGACCACCTACTTCAGGGGCCAGTTGGCTAATCTATAAAAATTAAAAAATTAAATTAAAAAATTTACTCATGGGGTGGATTTTAAAAGGAGCGCGCGGGCATCCATGCGAGTACGTTACCCGGCACGCTCACATGGTTGCCCGATTTTATAACATGCGCGCGCAGATTTTATAACATGCAGGCGCAAGTTGCGCGCACCGGCCACCTGCCGGCGCGCGATCCTCTGACACAGCAGCAAATGGCCACTGTGCCGGAGGCCTCTCGCCCAGCCCCCAGGGCCGCCTTTCCCCTCCCTGCCCCTTTTTCGAAGCCCCGGGACGTAGACGTGTCCCGGGGCTTAACGTGCATCGCCGGGACTTTATAAAATAGGCCCGGCACGCGTAGGGCTTTGAAACTCCTGCCCATAGTGTTTAAACGTGCCGGAGAGATGTTGTGGTTACTTCATATTAGCCCGAATTTTAAAGGTCCGCGTGTGTAAATTTTGGGGGTCTCTCACGTCGCCAGGCCCCGCATGCGCCGTGCGCATTTTCTAAATGGCCCGGCCACGTGCGTAACTACCAAGATGTGCCAATGTGCCGGGGCTAAAGAAAGGGGCGGGCCTGGACAGCGCCATTAGACGCTGTCCCAGGGTAGTGCACGCCAGTAGCCGGACGACGCGTGGAAGACACTTCTGCTCCGGAGGAGCAGTAAGTATGGAAACAAAAAAATAAGGGATTGATTGATTGATTGATTGATTGATTTATTTATTTATTTATTTATTGTTTTTGTTATACCGAGTTTCATGATAGGCATCACATCAACCCGGTTTACAAATAACAAGGAGTGTAAAGCATAACGTAACGTAAAAAACAATATTTTCAATAAGAACCTTGAACTTTAAATACAGTGAATCAGAAAAAGGGAGAGGGAAAGTTACAAAAAACAAGGAAAATAAACTTGGGATGGAAGGGGAGAAATTGAACAGCACAATATTTACATTTCAGCCTATTGATACATTAGAATAGCAAGTGAAAAAATAAGACTAGTTGTGAATGGTAATAGTATGATAAATAGGATGTTTAGGTTAAGAGTCAGGGAGGAGAGGGAAAAAAGTAGGAAGGGTAGGGTTAGGGCTAGGCAACTGGTCTAAGCCCGATTGCGTCGCTGCACATAATTAATAAAATCCCCCCCCCCGTGCGCGCGAGTCGTGGGCCACCCACACATGTGCGCACAGATGTTAAAATCCAGTGCGGATATGCACGCGGATATCACATTTTATAACATGTGCATGGCGACGCGCGCCTTTTATAAAATCCTTGCATTCATACGTGCGCTGGGAACTGCACGCACATGGACGCACACGCGCTCCTTTTAAAATCGAGCCCATTTTGTTTTGAAAGACACACCGTAGTCTCTTCACAGTTCAATCCATGCAGGAATTTGAAAGGTTCAGGAGGATGGAGGCGCAGGGTCTGTGGTGGAGGGGTTAGAAAAAGATGGCAGCCAACGTCTCTAGCTGCAGGGGGCTGGGGAAGCGGATAGGGGCCAGAGGCAGTAGAGGTTTACTATTGTAATTTTTCAGGGGAAAGGGTTTGGGGGGGGGGGGGGGGGGGGGGGAGGAGAGATGGTACCACCTGAAGACTCCCCACAGTTCTTCTAACATTTGAAAAGGGGATCATGGCTTGGAGATGCACGGCCCGACAGGGCTTTATAGAAAGCTTCTTCGGAAGGTTCAAAAGCAGATTGTAGGCCCTTTACCATTTATGCTTTTACCTTTAATTCACAGTGCCTCTTAGCCAGATATCTTTTGAAGATAGCCAGATAAGTAGCAAGTTATCTGGCCACGCAAGGCTGGATGACTTTAGACCTGCCCTGAAGGAAGCCTAAAGTTATCTGGCTGGATGAAATTGAAATTTGGCTAAATCAGCTGGATAACTAAACCCCTCTCAGAGAAACATCCCTGAAATGCCAAATTTTTACCTGGATAAATTATAGCCGGACACTCACTTACCCAGCTATAATTAATCAATTACTTTCTAACATTTTTATCTTTGCTAATTACCAAAAGACTGTTTTGAGAAGTTTCCATAATGACATACACAATCATAAACAAACAACATAAACAGAACAATACTTAGCTGGATAAGTGGCTGACTATTCCTGATTTACCATTTAGATGGATATCTTGTGAGTTATCTGCCTAAATGGCTTCTGAATATTGACCACATAAAGTTTTGAAAATTCACCCCATAGATTTGAAAATGCAATTTATTAGAATAGGGCCAGATTTTCAAAGGGTTATGTGCATAAATCCAGAGGATTTTAAAAAGGCCTGGTGAAGTGCGTAAAGCCCCGGGACAAGTGTAAGTCCCGGGGCTTTACAAAAGGGGTGGGGCGGGGCTGGGGCAGGATCAGAGGCCTCCGACACAGCGGCTATTGCCGCTGTGTCGGAGGATCACGTGTCAGGAGGCTGCGTGCGCAAGTTATAAAATCAGGAGTACATGTGCATACGCCGGGTAGCCCGTGCACCTTTTTAAAATCTACCCCATAGTTTTCTACTGCTGACCAAACCACACCCCTGGGAATATTTCCTCTTGGTGCAGCTAAAAATGCCCACGCTGTTGGACAATATGCATTGTTTTAGTGGCAATGTGGATGATACTATTTGCAGACAGTTTAAATGATTAAAACACAAATATTGCTTTGATGATTGCCCTCAGACTATGTGGATAGAGCTAATCAAGCATGTGACTGTTAGCATTGCGTTCGTTTGTATCCTAATTATAATAAGTAAAATATGCATGTTATCATTTTTCACCATTTCATTAAAACAAATACATGGTCTTCATTCCTGCATTTGCTTCATTTCAGCACCATGGTCAGCACCAGAGTAGTTTTGTTCTGTCCTAGTATGAGTTGCTGTAAAAAAAAAAAAGTCTACATAAATAAAAATATTTTCCATGTAGAATCTGCTGTTTATTTTTAATGAAATGTTATACTGCGAACCCCGTTAATGTTGCTATAGCTTAATTACAGGCAGTAGTATTTATACTTGCTGGGGATCAGGCTATTAATAACAACATTCAATGCAGAATCATTTTTCAATAATGTATGTGGATAAGTTCCAATTATGTGTAATTAATTATTCATTTATTCACTTGAAAATACAATGAATCCCTCTTGGTGATGCATATTTCCTGACTTTCGGTTTAAAATTACATGAGTACATGTTGAAGTCATTTTAATTATCACTAATACTTAAACTGGACAATCCACACAGAAACACAATGCAATTGTAGGAGAACAAAAAGTCGGCATAACAATTTACATTTCCCTAATTTTGCCATAGCAATATTACATCAATAGCAATCATGTCAGTCGTCTTAAAAAAAAAAAAAAAATCCCAGCACGCTATTTACTTTCCAATAATAGAAGGACTAGGGGCATTCCATGAAGTTAGCAAGTAGCACATTTAAGACCAATAGGAGAAAATTATTTTTCACTCAACGCACAATAAAGCTCTGGAATTTGTTGCCAGAGGACGTGGTTAGTGCAGTTAGTGTAGCTGGGTTCAAAAAAGATTTGGATAAGTTCTTCGAGAAGTCCATTAACTACTATTAATCAAGTTTACTTAGGGAATAGCCACTATTAATTGCATCAGTAGCATGGGATCTTCTTAGTGTTTGGGTACTTGCCAGGTTCTTGTGGCGTGGTTTGGCCTCTGTTGGAAACAGGATGCTGGGCTTGATGGACCCTTGGTCTGACCCAGCATGGCATGTTCTTATGTTCTTATGTACTTTTTAATAACGGATAGCTACTACAGTAGGAGCCTTTTCAACTCATGCTCAGAGAAATGGTGATATAGAGTGGCTTTCTAGATAAACTGCAATCTACTAATTGAAATCTTGTTTTTAAATTTCGGTGTGTTTTCCTGTATAAAGCGTTTTTTGAAGTGTGTGAACATTTGTGTGTTTAATAGGAATTTCCTACACACTCATAAGAATGCTGGCTCTGAACAGGGAGGAGGCAGGGTGTCTGCTTGGGGATTTCACACACCCCATTTCATTTCCTGCTTTTCTTAAAGAGATTGCCTGTTTTTTTCAGCTTTAATTAATTAGGTAAGTGATCTATAAACACCTTTTTCCGATTGCTTTCAATGTTTACACTAAATAAGAAACAACTGACAAGTAACAGCACACATTACCAGAATTCCTCTTTACATATTTACAGATCCCAACATCATATTTCATAACAATCAATTCATATCCTAATGTAATCTCATTTATAACCACCTGCTTTAATTCATCTCAGTAATGGTCTTGCTGTTTTAGCTCAAAGGTTCTTATTTGGGTTTGTTGTATGCCTTGTCTGTTTGTCTTGACTAGATTGGAAGCTCCTAAAAGCAGGGACTGTCTGTTGTGTATCTTTGTGTAGCAAAGCATGCTAGGGGTGTGCATTCATTCCCTATGAATTGGCGATCCGCAACGTAAAGGGCCATATTCGTTGTATTTGTGGGGAAGCGAAACGTATCGCGATTCCCCACGAATACAATGAATCTTCACCGAATTATTCGGCCATCTAAAGGAGCCAATTTAAACAAATCCCCCACCCTTCTGACCCCCCCCCCAAGACTTACTCCCTGGTGGTCCAGTGGGGGGTCCGGGAGCCATCCCCTGCACTCACACCCTCGGCTGCCAGTAATCAAAATGGCGCCAATAGCCTTTGCCCTTACTATGTCACAGGGGCTACCGGTGCCATTGCTCAGCCCCTGTCACATGGTAGGAGCAATGGATGGCCGTGTACAAACATCCAATACTTCAGCAGTCATCGATAATGTGTGGTCCTCCATCAACAAGCAGAGCTGTGCAACTAAATATACATGTTTCTTAGTTCTGAGGGATGAAAAAAGAGATTGGGAGTGGGAACGTTGTGAGAGAGGAGGATTGGGGAGGAGAGAAGAGTTGCAGGATTTTTTTTTTTGATGGGGTAAATTTATTTTAGAAAGGTATTAGGGATATAAAGAAGAGAACAAGAGGAGCTGGAGGAGGGATATTTTCTGACCCTAATCTGGATTCTCTTAATCCTAGAGCCTTCTTACAACCCTCCCAGTTCCCAGATCCTTCCACCCTTGATTAATGCTCCTGTTCCTCCCCATCCCTATTTCTCTCTCTCCCTCCCTTTCCTCTCCACCATCCCTAGACTTCTCCCCTCCCCCATCCTTTCTCCCTCTTTCTCTTCTTCTCTCCCTTTACTCCCATCCTTGAGATCTCCAATCCAAGTTGATTCTAGACTTACCTTTTCACCATCTAACAAAAGCCTAAATAAATTTAAGATAAACAAGCAGGGTTAGAAAACGTCTTTATTTTTATAATGGGAAATTTTATCATTATTTATTGTGCAAGAGATGTAAATGTATGCAAATGTGCTGTCAAATTTCAAAAACTTTTGTTAAATAATTTTCCAATGCTTGCTGAAAAATCTGTCACTGAGATGCCTCTGGAACCTGGGAGCTGTGACTATAGAATGTATAACATTTATAACATTTTGTTAAAGTGTAAAATTTGAGAAATGTTTACTAACGGGCTGATTTGAAATGGTCAGCACGCGTAAAAAACAAGGGTTACGCACGTGGCTGGGTCTTGCACGCCGCGCGCATTTTAGAAGAGACCTGGTCATGCACGTAACTCCCGTTATGCGAAGAAGGGCCAGGCCAAAGAAAAGGGGCAGTCCGGGGGTGGGGAGGGGCGGGGCTGGAGGCAGCTGGTACAGTGACCATTTGCCGCTGTACTAGGGAAGGGAGTGTAGGTGTGCACAAGTTGCTACTGCTCCGTTGGAGAAGTAAGCAACAAAATATGACAAACAAAAGGTAAGGGTTTAGGGGTGGGGAGGAGAGGAGAGGAGAGTGGAAGGGAAGGGAAGGGGAAGGGAGGTTAGGGTAGGTGGTAAGGAAGCAGACTGGGAGGGAACTGAGGAAGTCCGGGATGCATCGCTGCGCGGGATTTGCAAAAGTCTTCATCCCCCTTGTGCACGCATATTATAAAATCCAGTGTACATGTGTGTGCGGCCCCTGAATTTATAACATGCACACGGCGGCAAGCGCATGTTATAAAACCGGCGCTTCCACGTGCACGTGCACATGGATGCGCGCGTGCAGTTTTTCAAAATCTACCCTTAAGTGTCCAATAAGGCAACACTGACATTGTGGTTTAACACTACCATGCATACAAAATGAGAATAAAGATGTGGACATTTCAAAATCATGTTTTGAAACTAAAATGGGTGCTGTGCAGTGGAACTTTCCAGAGATATTCTAGTCAGGTGGGAACAAATATATAGAAACATAGAAATGACGGCAGAAGAAGACCAATCGGTCCATCCAGTCTGCCCAGCAAGCTTCACACTTTTCTTTTTCATACTTATCTGTTTCTCTTAGCTCTTAGTAACCTTAGGTTCTATTTCCCTTTCACCCCCACCATTAATGTAGAGAGCAGTGATGGAGCTGCTTCCAAGTGAAATGTTAAGTTTGATTAGTTGGGTAAGCGGCAGCATAGTTCTCTGACGTTGAAGCAGAGATATGCGTGAAGTATTAGTTTTACTTCTCCCCTACCGTTGAAGCAGAGAGCTATGCTGGATATGCGTGAAGTATTAGTTTTACTTCTCCCCTACCGTTGAAGCAGAGAGCTATGCTGGATATGCATTGAAAGTGAAGTATGCCTTGAAAGTCACATTAACTATCATCAAATATTGAAAAGCCTAATAATTGGTAATTGAATAAGCCTAATAATTGGTAATACCTATAGCCCATGAACCCATCCCTGTTTTGTTTTGGGTTTTTTTGTTTGTTTTTCTTTTTTTAAATTGGGAGATGGCAGCCCTCCATCCTTCTGCTCTGTGAAGGTGGAACACCAACCACTGGCCACTGGCATCCCGCTCCGTGAATGCCTCTGTGGCTACTGCCGCTCCGTGCAGTGTTTTGCTGCCTTTTTATTCACGTCCTCTAGACTTGATGGACCCACAGTGTTTATCCCACGCCCCTTTGAAGTGCTTCACAGTTTTGGACTTCACCACTTCCTCCGGAAGGGCATTCCAGGCATCCACCACTCTCTCCGTGAAGAAATACTTCCTGACATTGGTTCTTAGTCTTCCTCCTTGGAGCCTTAGCCCGTGACCTCTGGTTCTGCTGATTTTTTTCTGACGGAAAAGGTTTGTCGTTGTCTTTGGATTGTTAAAGCTTTTCAAGTATCTGAAAGTCTGAATCATATCACCTCTGCTCCTCCTTTCCTCCAAGAGTCTGGAAGGTGAATAACACATGTAAGCATGGGTGATGAGGTTTGTGTTTGGCAGTTTCATGGGTGGATTAAAGGAATGTTAATGAAAAATTGTATGATGCTACTTTCTTCAACATGCCTGCGATATCATTAGGTAAGTGCATTAGTTTCAAACAAAACTGAAAAATGAAACGAATGAATTAAGAAGGTCCCTCAAAAGAAACAAATCCTATTCCTTTCATTCATTTGAAATATAATGATTTCTATAAGCCATTATAGTCAATGTTCTCATAGAAATCATAAGAAAGCAACAAGTGTACAGTTAGAAATTGACTGAAGAAACAGCTGCCCTCACAGTTAGAAATTGATACAGTGTATTAATTTTATTTATTTATTTTAAAATATTTGGGGTAGATTTTAAAAGGAGCGTGCGTGGCATACATGTGTGCGAGCTATCCGGCACGTGCACATGTACACCCGATTTTATAACTTGCGCCCGCAGGCACGTGCAAGTTATAAAATCAGGGGTCAGCGCGCGCAAGGTGCACAATTGTACGAGCCGCGCTGCCTTCCCCTGTTCCCTTCCCCCTAACCTGACCTTCCCACTCCTTCCCTTAACTTTTCCCCCCCCCAGCCCTACTCTATCCCCCCAAAATTTTTATCTTACCTTTTGCGTCTGCCTCCGGGCAGGCGCAAGTTGCGTGCGCTGGCAGCCTGCTGGCACGCAATCTTTTGACACAGTGGCAATGGCCGCTGTGTCAGAGGCCTGTCCCGCCCCCGGACCGCCCCTTTAGTAAAGCCCCGGGACTTACACGCATCCCGGGGCCATACGCATGTCGCTGGGCATTTTGGAAATAGGCCCGGCGCGTGTAACCTTTTGAAAATCCGGCCCTTTATGTTTTGCCTATAATCACACAATCATGCTTGACAAAGTATAACAAGCTAAAACAATATAAACAATAACAAATACAAAGAAAATACATAAAATTAGTCTTACACAACTATAAAAAGCCATATCTTAAATAGAGATTTGGTTCGTTTATCATGAATTAGGCGTACCACTTTAAAATCAGGAACTTCAAGAAAATTAGAATCAGAAGATCACAGAGATCTTGCTGGGATATGGCAATGAAAGTTCTGCAAGATACCCGGGAGCATCATTTTGTAGAGATTTATACACTAATGTCAGAACTTTAAACTTTAAGAGCCAGAATTTTAAAAGCCCTGCATGCGTAAAATTCAGGGATTACGCAGAAGTGCCGGGCCTGAAGAAAGAGGCGAGGGTCTGGGTGGAGATGGACGGGGTGAGGGTAGGCCAGGACAGCGCCATTAGACGCTGTCCTGAGGAAGTGCGCACCGGTAGGCGGCTGGCATGCGTAATTTACATCTGCCTATCAGAGCAGGTAAGTTAAAAAACAAAACAAAAAAAAAGGGTTAGCTAGGGTAGATTTAGGAGTTAGGGTGGAGAGGGGAAAGGGGAGGAAGATTCGGTAGAGGGGTAAGGAAGTTCCCTCCCAGTCTGCTTCTTAATTGTAGTTGATTGGGAGGGAACTGGGAGAAAGCCTGATCGCATCACCACGCGTAATTGAAAAATTTTCCCAAGTGCAGAGGCCACCCTCTCGCACATGTGTGCACGGACAGTAAAATCCAGTGCGCACGTGCGCGGGGGAATTGTATTTTATAACATGCGTGCACCGATGCATGCATATTATAAAATAGCCACGTCCATGTGCGCTCGCTGGGAACTGCAGTGCACGCACATGGATGCCCACGTGTGCCTTCTGAAATCGACCCCTAAGTATTGTATAACTGGCAGCCAGCGTAATTGCTGTAATATAGGCGTTATATGCTCCTGAACTAGAGTCTTAAAAATAAAGCAAGCTGCCGAATTTTGTAAAAGCTGCAGAGCCCGTAATTTAGTTTTAGATAACCCAACATACAGGGAGCTACAATAATCCTCGGTGGTCATGATAAAAGCCCGCACCAGTGTTTGAAAATCAACAGGGTTTAAGAAAGGTTGAATATGCTGCAATAAATTTAGCTTAAAATATCCCTTAGGCAACACAGACTTCACTTGACAGGTGTAATCTAACTTGGAGTCGAAATAAAACCCTAGATTACAAATTTAATGCTCCCTCCATTAATATTAAGCTTGGCAAGATCATTGAGTTTTTCCAAGCTAGAAATCCATAGAGCCTCTGATTTTGATACATTTAAAGATAAATCATTATCAGTCATCCAGCTAGAAATAGCTTGCAAAGATACAGCATTGATGTTTAATGGTCGGAGCAATATCCTTACACACTAGAAAATACAGTTGTAAATCATCTGCATAACAGCAAAAGTAAATATTCAATGAGTCTAAAACACGAGCAGGAAATTAGCAGAGAAGGGGAGGATGGGCATGTTGCCAAGGAGATGGGATGCAAAGCAATTTGCCAGCCTGACCTATCACTGCAGACCGGGTACAATGACACTGTCACACTGACCTTGAAGATTGCGCATGTCAGAGAGTTGCTCTGCATTGCTTCTCAAGACATTGTCTGTGTGAAAGCATAGCTCTCAGCTCTCTCTGAGTTCTTGGTAACGTTTTTTGCTGTGGCATATTATATTGTCTCACTGTGCCAGCCCATCATCAACAGCCTTTCACACAAGAGAGGTAAGCAAAGTAGTGAGACAGCGCTGCATCAGAATATCTGTGTCTCATTGCAGATTTGTATTGCTTCACTTGCTTTCTGTTTTTCCTTTTTGGTGACTGAAGCCTTAGGTACACTTGAGAATAGATAGTTATTATTATTAGGTCTACTACAAGCAATTTGCAACCTATCAATAAATCATCCGTTGTACCTTAAGACTGGAAGGTGGCCAATGTAACCCCAATATAAAAAAAGGGCTCCAGAGGTGATACGGGAAACTATAGACTGATGAGCTTGACTTCACTGCCAGGAAAAATTGTGGAAACTATTATAAAGAATAAAATCACAGAACATATAGACAGACATGATTTAATGGGATACAGCTAGTATGGATTTACCCAAGGGAAGTCTTGCCCCACAAATCTGCTACATTTTTTTTAAAGGGATGAGGAAGCTAAGCATGAGGATAAATGTGAACCGGTAGATGTAGTGTATTTAGATGTTCAGAAGGTGTTTGACAAAATCCCTTATGAGAAGCTGCAAAGAAAACTAAAGAGTCATGGAATAAGAGGCAATGTTATTTTGTAGATTGCAAACTGATTAAAAGACTGGAAACAGAGAGTAAGATTAAATGTCTGTTTTCACAGTTGAAAAAGGTAAGCAGTGGAGTGCCTCAGAGATTTATAAATGATCTGGAAAGGAATACAACGAGTGAGGTGATCAGATTTGCAGGTGACACACAATTATTTAGAGCAGTTAAATCTCAAGTGGATTGTGATAAATTGTAGGAAGACCTTGTGAGGCTGAAAGATTGAGCATCCAAATGGCAGATGAAATTTAATGTGGACAAATGCAAGGTGATGCATGTAGGGCAAAATAACCCATGCTGTAGCTACATGATGTTAGGTTCCATTATAGGAATTACCACCCAGGAAAAAAGATCTGGGCGTCATAGTTGATATTACATTGAAATTGCCGGCTCAGTGTGTGAACAGAATGTTAGAAATTATTGGGAAGGGAATGGCAAATAAAACGGAAAATGTCATAATGCCTCTGTACTGCTCTGTGGTGAGACCGCACCTTGAATACTATGGGGCGGATTTTAAAAGGGTTACGCGCGTAACCCCAAAAACCCGCTCCTGCGCGCACCAAGCCTATTTTGCATAGGTCCGGCGACTCACGCAAGTCCCGAGACATTGGTAAGTCCCAAGGCTTGAAAAAATGGGCAGGGTGTGGGTGGGGCAGGGCGGGGCGTGGGCATGGCCAGAGGTCTCTCCACTGCCGCTGGGCTCGGCCGGCATGCATTTAGGTAGGGTTAAGGGGTGGGTTAGATAGGGGAAGGGAGGGGAATGGGGGGGGGGGGAGGGCAGAAAGAAAGTTCCCTCTGAGGACGCTCTGATTTTGGATCAGCCTTGGAGGGAACATGGAAAGCCATTGGGGCTCCCCTAAGGCTCGACACACACAAGATGCACAAGTGTGCACCCCCTTGCTCTCGCCGACCCCGATTTTATACTATGTGCACGGCTGCGCGCGCATGTTATAAAATCGGGCGTAGATATGAATATCTGGCCCATTGTGCAGTTCTGGTCACCACATCTCAAAAAAGATATTCTTGCCCTGGAGAAAGTACAGAGAAGGGAAACCAAAATAATAAAGGGCATGGAACATCTCTCTTATGAGGAAAGGCTAAAGAGATTAGAGCTGTTCAGCTTGGAGAAGAGATTGCTTAGATGGGATATGACAGAGGTCTACAAAATCATGAAAGGAATTGAATGCATAAATATGAAATGGTTATTTACTTTTTGGGATAATAGAAGAACTAGGGGCCCTCTATGAAGTTAGCAGGTAGCACATTTAAAACAAATCAGAGAATTATTTTTTTCACTCAACGCACAATTAAGATCTGGAATTCTTTGTCAGAGGATGTGATTAAGGCAGCTATTGTAGCTGGGTTTTAAAAAAGGGTTGGATAATTTCCTGCAGGAGAATTCCATAAACTGCTATTAATCAAATTAGGAATAGCCACTGCTTGTTACCAGCATTAGTAGCATGGGATATTTTTAATGTTTGGTACTTGCCAGGTATTTGTGACTTGGATTGGCCACTGCTGGAGACAGGATACTGGACTTGATGGACCTTTGCTCTGACCCCGTATGGCATATCTTAACTAGTTCTTATGTTTTTATGTAATGATATGGGAAATGGTCTCTAAAATAAGCAATCCTTGCTACTTTCTTAGAAAAACCAATTCACAATCATTAGAGAAACCTTTGTGATGTACTAATTGTGATAATAACCTTTACATTTGGCAAACCCATTCTACATGCAAATCTAAATGCCCTTCAGCCTTGCTTCCATGCCAAGACTTTACAGCTTGGAGTTTCCTTTGCCTTCATGCCTGCTTTGGTACCCCCAGAGCTAACAACTGCTTTGCATCTCTTATGGTGCTCTGTGACCTTGAAGCCACTCATTGTACTCCTTGGCCCTTCTATTAGTGCCTGCCTTGGACGCTCTCTGCCACCTACTCTGCTGAGCTCCTCCTTCATGCTGTCTTTGGAAGCGCTAATGCCAATTTTGGTGCCAGTTTGCCACTTGAGATGCCATTGAGGGTTCATGGCACTGTTGCTGGTGCCCTCTTTGGGAGATTTGGAGTGTGTTTTTCCTATTTTTCTGCTTCTTTGTTCTTCTTACAGTGACTTGGCAAAATCCTACCTATGCTGGCACCCCTTTGCCCCTTTACAGAGTCGTAGGCTATTCATGCCACCTTTGGTGCCACTTTCCAGTCTCCTCAGTTTTTCTAGGTACCTTGGAGTTCATTCCCCTTTCTTCTCACAAGTTTTAAAATAATTGATTAGAAAACCCCAATTCTGAAGTCCAATATAGGCTGAAAATTACCTGCAATGCTTCCTCCATTGACTTTAATGACAAATGAAAACAAGTCAAACTAATAAACAGTTTCAGATAGATTTTTAGGGTCGCGTGTAAGTGCACATGTGCGTGCATTTGCCAGCCTAGCACATCGATGCACCAATTTTATAACATGCATGCGTTTATGCACGCATGTTATAAAATCAGCTACTCGCGCTCACAATTTTACATCGACACGTGCACGTGAATCTCGTTTCGATTGCGTAAGGGGGGAATTTTAGTAAGTACGCTCGGTGACATGATAGATCCATTTTCCAGTTCCCTCCGAGTTCGCCCCTGTAAAGGAGCGAACTTCCTAAACCCCCTACCTAACCTGCCTCTCTTTTGCCCTACCAGCCCCCGACCCTTAAAACCCCGTAGATTGTTTGCTTTAATACTTACCCGCAGTCTGAGTAGCAGCAGCAGGTTAGGTGGTCTCCCAATCCCTGTGCATGCTTCTGTGCGACATTGACTTGCTGGCACTGTCTCGGCCCGCCTCTGCCCTGCCCACGATGCGCCCAGACCCCACCCCTAGCCTTCCCCTTTTTTCGTGAAATCTTCAGTATTCGCGTACCAGGAGGTATGTGAGTGGCTGTGGGAGTCTTAAAATACGCGTGGCCCAGTCACACACGTATCTCCGGATTGGCCGCTCATAGGGCTTTCAAAATTCACCCTTTATTTTTCATTTTGAAACTGAAGAAACAAAATTAAGTTCCTCACGAAATAAATTTTAAAACAAAATTAATTTTTCCTGCTGTACATGCCTAGATATCATTTTTAGACTGTGCCAAATAATGTTTTTTATGACCTCAAATATTCCCTTTTCTGCCAGTTGCTATTTGGGAAAACCTGAATATCAACAAATATTTCTCCTCCAGAGACAAAAGACACCAAGGAGTGAATAAAGCCCCAAACTAACACTTTCTATTGCATAGCGAACTACTCCATATATGCTGAATATTTTAGCATATTTTTCCATAATAATGTCATGACTGAAGGCAATAATGCAGGTTGTGATGTGTTAACACAGTATTATTGCACTTAAAAACAGTCTAGTAACTTGACTCTCTTCTATCCAAGGAGTCTTCTATTTAGTCGCCTTTCATCCTATCACCTTCTCTCTTACCCTTCTGTAGCTGTCTCCTCCCTCCTCATTATACTACTTTCCACCCTCTGTCCTCTCACTTTTTCAACAAATGCACTCTAAATCTAACAGACTCACCTCACCTTCTTAAATATTGCATAATCTGTTTGCAAAAAGCTAAAATACCAAATCTTGAGGTGCGTGCCAGTGCTTATACAGATATCTGTATTTGACTTACTTTCCTGCTGGTCATCTGTGGAGAAAAACATTAGATTAGTTTTGCTGGTTAGAGAGCTCTGGAAAGGGAAGACACTTTAAATTATATTTTTGATATATATTACATTATGTATATTTGAGACAAGTTAAAATCTTGTTATCTCCATTTTGACATCAATATAGAGCAATATAATAGAGGTAAATGGTTGAACTTTAAATGGAAATTAGATTTCCCAATGCATTATAAATAAGTACATCACTACAGGGAAAATCTTATTATCTCAAAGAATTCTGCTACATACATGGTTCTGATAATAATACAAAAGAATTGTATTAAACATTAAGTGATGCATTTGGTGACTGCTGTGCATTCTTCCAAACAAAAGCATTGTAAAGAAAGATTAATGAAGATGTAGTTGTGTGAGGCAAAGAAAGGTTAAGTGAATAGCTAGAGGTGACTCATTGAGTAGTGTTGGCAAAATTCAAACTACATTCTATAGGCCTTAACATTGTGAAAGAAAGAGAAACCTGTGTAGATAAGTAATTCTGAAGTCTGGGATGAGTTCCAGATTTTTCATTCCTATCTGGCCTATGACCTCTGAGTACAGGAAAAGCAACTTGTGCAAGGCAGGAACAGAGAGAACTCAGCTGAGATCAGCGAGCCATCAGGAAAGGGAGAACATCTTTTGATAGCTTTTTGCCACTAACAGGCCTAAAAACTAAACTTTAAATTGTATGTTAAGGTAATTTAGCATGCAGTAGGCCAGGGCTTAGGCCTCGGCACCAGGACTAGGCTCAGCACCAGGCTTAGGTCTTGGCAGCAGGCCCAGACAGGACTGGACCTTGGCACTGGGCCCAGACTGGGTTAGGCCTTGGTGTTGGGCCTGGACTATGCTTAGTCCTCAGTGCTGAGACCAGGCCTCAGTGCCAGGACCAGGCCTCAACACCAGGCTTAAGCTTTGGCAGAGGACCTGAGTCAGTCCAAGATCTTGTCACAAGGCTACGACCCAGCCTAATCCTCACATAAGGCCTAAGTTCTTGGCTGCCACTCTGGACCAGGCCTAGTGTTTGTTGCCATGCTAGGACCAGGCCTCTGTAATAGAAGTGCTCAGAGGCCCTTGAGGTAAAAGAGCTCATAGGCCCCTGGATTTTTTCCCTTGAGGGTGGGGGAGATTAAGGCATGGAGGCTCTAGGAGTTGTTGACCAGAAGAGTGTGGGGAAGGATCAGGACACAGAAGCCCCTTCTTTTATGTCGAAAGAGAGTGAAGAGCAGGATAAAGCTACAGGGGACCCTTGATTTTGTTGTTGGGGATTAGGGAGTGGGGAGACTGGGAGAGAGGCCTTGAAACTCTCCCCAGTACAACAAGTTAGCATGCATTCTTATAAGCATGCTAACTTAACTCCTGGTCTGAAGCAATTAAATTTTAGGATTTAGTGGGAACTTATATAAGAGATTTATCCTGGCTTTTCTGCATGCCCACTATAAATTAATTAGCATTTGACATTCCTTAATTTATATGTGGGTACTGACTAATTTTAGCATATACCCACTAACGTCACTGGAAAACCATTTTACATGCAGGCAGAGCATTATGAGTACATTTTCAAAGGGGTTCCGTGCATAAAAATAGCATATATGTGTTACACGTGCCATCCGCAGCAGACCCGCGGCACGGCCCCCTCACCTTCTTACACGGACTCCAGCTCCTGGTTCCTCCTCGCTAGCAGTGGTGGGCCGCCGGCTCCAACCTCGGGCCTCCCCCAGTGCCTCCGGCTCTGCCATGGTCCCCAGTTTTGCCAGTTAAGATGCCATTGCTCGTTGGGCCTTTCCACATGTCCCGCAGAAGACACAGTCACCCACGCCGTGCCCCTCTCTAGGCGCGCATTGCTAATCCTTTTAAAGGGCCCGCGGCGGGAACCTGGCCGTTGCCCCGGATGATGACGTCAGACTCTCCAGTGTATTTAAGCTCAGGGCTCGCTCCATAGTGTTGCCTTTGCAACAGGTCTCCTCGTACTCCTCGTACTCATTGCTGATAGAGAATCCTCTCTATTCCTTGTTCCTGACCTTTGTTGTTCCTGGTTCCTGTCTTCACCGTTCCTGCCCTGTCTGTTTTGGACTGACTCTACGGATATTGACTTTGCTTTGTTCAACTACACTACTGCCTATCTCCAGCCCCGGACCTTTGCTATGCCTGACTATGCCCGACTTCTCCGTGATCTGACCATCGCCTTGATTGACTATGCTATATACTTCTCTGTGTTCAGAATTCTACATTGCTTGCCACTGACTCCGATCCAAGCCTGTCATTGATACCTCTCCTAGCCTATTCCCTGGACACGGACTTAACAGGCTTCAGCCTATTTTTGCTACTCTCCGTTCCATTGGTGCCCGAGTTCCAGTACCGTACCCAATCCAGGTAGGACTACGCCATCTATCGACTGCTGTCTCTGGGCTGAACCAACTTCTCTCGCAAACCAACCTCGAGGCCCACCTAAGTCCTGCTGGCCCCAGCACCCAGAGGCTCAACCCATGGGGAACGAGAGCTGGTATAGGTGAAGCTCCAGCGGCCTCTACCTTCAACTCACTCCACCTGCTGACGGTGGGGACCTGTAGGTCCTCACCTATGGGTTGCGTCAACCCCACCTCGGCCCAAGGGTCCACCTCCGATGCAACAATATGCACATGAGGACCCTGTATTTGCACACATGCTATTTTATAAACATCAAAAATATACACCTTATTTTCAGTTTCATGTGCACACTTTACTGGCAGAAAAAAAAGCATTCTCGGATGGAGTCAGTCTACTCACAGAAGTTGCTGTTTTATAAGAGATTTACATCTATACAATTTTACACTTACTAAGGGGTGGATTTTAAAAGCCCTGCTCGCGTAAATCCGCCCGGATTTACGCGAGCAGGGCCTTGCGTGCCGGCGTGCCTATTTTCCATAGGCCTGCCGGCGCGCGCAGAGCCCCGGGACTCACGTAAGTCCCGGGGTTTTTTGTCGGAGGCGTGTCGGGGGCGTGTCGGGGGCGGCGCCGATCGACGCAGCATTTTGGGGGCGGGGCATGGCATTTTGGGGGTGGGCCTGGGGGCGTGGTTTCAGCCCGGGGCGGTCCGGGGGCGTGGCCGTGCCCTCCGGAACCGCCCCCGGGTCGCGTCTCGGCGCGCCAGCAACCCGCTGGCGCATGTGGATTTACGTCTCCCTCCGGAGATAGGGCCGGGGGGGTGGGTTAGGTAGAGGAAGGGAGGGGAAGGTGAGGGGAGGGCGAAAGAGAGTTCCCTCCGAGGCTGCTCCGATTTCGGAGAGGCCTCGGAGGGAATGGAGACAGGCTGCGCGGCTCGGCGCGCGCCGGCTGCCCAAAATCGGCAGCCTTGCGCGCGCCGATCCTGGATTTTATCTACTAAAATCTACTAAAATCTACTAAAATCCAGCGTACTTTTGTTTGCGACTGGTGCGCCAACAAAAGTACGCGAACGCGCATTTTTTTAAAAATCTACTCCTAATTGTCTAGCACAAGTGAAATTGAATTAGTATGTTGTGTATAATTTTTGGGTGGAAGGTCTAGCTGAACAAGAGGAACATTCAGAGTGAAGTGCAAGAGGGTCTAGGTGAAATGGAGATGGACTAGGTGAATTGGCAGAAGTATCAGCAAATTGGTGATTTCAAGTGTGCACGCAATTAAGTATTTTCAAAACAGTGTATGCATATGCTTTCTAAAATACCAGCCTCTGCATATAAATTGGGGATTTTACCTATACATGTTCTATTTTTGACACGTGCATGTTTGTAGAACAGGTAGAGAAAGTAAGTGCTTTCATTCCATTGTAAATATTTGTGCATATAGAAACATCCGCATACTCTTTCAAAGCACAACTGTGCTGTATTTCATATACTGTAAATAATTACACCTCATTCTTTTAATTCTCTCTAGCTTTCCCTCTTCTCCCAGTTTTAACAGCCTTGTTTTATTGCAACTTCATGGTTTCTTTGCACTCGTTCCATGTTCTTGTTTCACCCACTCCCCCTGTTAATTGTAAACCAGCATGATGTGATTCTATCATGAATGCCGGTATATAAAAACCTTAAATAAATAAATAAATAAAATAAATATAAAATACTAGACTAAATCTCCACATGTTGATTTGTGTGTGCAAATCCAGTGAAGTGAATAAGTTTTTAAAGTTAGGCAACCTGTGTGTAGGCTTCTAAATGGTGCATGGTCATCCTCGACATAATATTGCAATGTGTGGGAAAACACGAAGATGAATTAGCCATATCAAGGAATTATTACAGCAATGATTCTGACTCTGGCCGGATGTTGTGTGTGTTATCAGCATTCCCATGGTCCTTAGTGTGTGCTCCCCCGTTAGTAGATAACTATCTGTAATCGTAACACTTATGATTTCTCTGCATTTGAGGTTAATTAAAAATACTGAGTTACCATTAAGGATGTACTGAAGTTTGCCATATCCTCTACAGGGCCTCTCCTGACTAATCATTTGGATTTTAAAGGGCAGAGGTGCTGCAGTGGATCTCTTAAGCTGAGATAGTCTGAGAAGGGACAATAATTCCTTATTTTTGTTTCATAGGTAAGCAATATACTTTTTATCCTATTAGATTAACAGAAGATGTAAATTAATAATATTAAGTAGTTTTGCCCCATAAAAACGTTTGTGACTAAGGAGGAATTCCCTGCTTGTGCCTTGGCGAATAACTGAATTTGTGTTAAATAATATTTGGCAAGATCACGTTACCGTTGCAATTTCAGTTTATTATACTAGTTACTTTAAAAGCAAAGAGTGTTAGACTCATTAGCGTGCACGGCCTATGAGGTTGCAAGAGCTTAAATATTTGATTGCTTGTTGAATGTTTTAATGTTTAGTCGGTTAAATCTCAGAGGCCAGAGGTGCTCATGTGGAATGGATCTCGCAGGCTGATATCTTTTGAGAAGGGACCCGAAATCTTTATTTTTTATGTTACAAGGACTGCTTCAGTAACGCTGGAAATTTGCAGGGCAAAAAAAATCAGCAAGCAGAAGGAGCTAGTACCCCTTGCTAGAGTATGAGAGCCTGGAGGACCTTCACAAAAGATTCACAATCAGATCTCTTACAGGCAAAAAAATGTTTGCATTGAACTGACCTGGCTGATGAATGTTACTTGCAAACACACAGAGCTAAGCAATTCGCTGACTTTAGTGTCTGCATTAGGGATGTGAATCGTGTCCTCGATCGTCTTAACGATCGATTTCGGCTGGGAGGGGGAGGGAATCGTATTGTTGCCGTTTGGGGGGGTAAAATATCGTGAAAAATCGTGAAAAATCGTTAAAAATCGAAAAATCGAAAAATCGAAAAACCGGCACATTAAAACCCCCTAAAACCCACCCCCGACCCTTTAAATTAAATCCCCCACCCTCCCGAACCCCCCCCCAAATAACTTAAATAACCTGCGGGTCCAGCGGCGGTCCGGAACGGCAGCGGTCCGGAACGGGCTCCTGCTCTGAATCTTGTCGTCTTCAGCCGGCGCCATTTTCCAAAATGGCGCCGAAAAATGGCGGCGGCCATAGACGAAAAAGATTGGACGGCAGGAGGTCCTTCCGGACCCCCGCTGGACTTTTGGCAAGTCTCGTGGGGGTCAGGAGGCCCCCCACAAGCTGGCCAAAAGTTCCTGGAGGTCCAGCGGGGGTCAGGGAGCGATTTCCCGCCGCGAATCGTTTCCGTACGGAAAATGGCGCCGGCAGGAGATCGACTGCAGGAGGTCGTTCAGCGAGGCGCCGGAACCCTCGCTGAACGACCTCCTGCAGTCGATCTCCTGCCGGCGCCATTTTCCGTACGAAAACGATTCGCGGCGGGAAATCGCTCCCTGACCCCCGCTGGACCTCCAGGAACTTTTGGCCAGCTTGTGGGGGGACTCCTGACCCCCACGAGACTTGCCAAAAGTCCAGCGGGGGTCCGGAAGGACCTCCTGCCGTCCAATCTTTTTCGTCTATGGCCGCCGCCATTTTTCAGCGCCATTTTGGAAAATGGCGCCGGCTGAAGACGACAAGATTCAGAGCAGGAGCCCGTTCCGGACCGCTGCCGTTCCGGACCGCCGCTGGACCCGCAGGTTATTTAAGTTATTTGGGGGGGGGGGGTTCGGGAGGGTGGGGGATTTAATTTAAAGGGTCGGGGGGGGGTTTAGGGGGTTTTAGTGTGCCGGCTCACGATTCTAACGATTTATAACGATAAATCGTTAGAATCTGTATTGTATTGTGTTCCATAACGGTTTAAGACGATATTAAAATTATCGGACGATAATTTTAATCGTCCTAAAACGATTCACATCCCTAGTCTGCATATGTAATCAGACTTGCCTTCAATTTTATTTTTCTTGTTGTTCTGTAAACATCATATCTTTGTTAATTTCCCGGTGTAGATAAATTGCATTTACACGTATTTGAATGTGCAAAGATTCGAAAACGATATTATTTTGCTATCTCAGTTAAATATTCTATTGAAACTGAGTCAGTGTGTCACTGCTTCTGATTAACAGAATCACACTTTGTTGCGGTCGTTCTCTTTTTCCCATTGCAAAATTTATAGCCAAGTAAAATCTTGCAGAACCCTGAAAAGAGGTATTACTGTTGAAGATTTTATTTGTCTCCACTGACCCCTCTCATATATTAAGAGCTAGCTGGGAAGCATGAGGTGGTTACCTATGACTCTTGAAATTCTTCTATTAAAGACAGAATCAGCAAAGCCTTGCCTGGCACATACAGTAAAAATTTGGAAGTCCTTATTCAGCCTCTTTGCTGCTCGGCAAGTTAGTCGGATAAATTTATGCAGCTA